>NC_066623.1:45758968-45865802 GCF_025201925.1 Gopherus flavomarginatus
CCATCAGAGAATCTGCAGGGAGATCAACATTGTAACAATCTCTAGGGCTGTCAAGGCTTTCTTTTATTTAATACTTTCCTGTTCCACCAACATAGTAAGTTTTAAAGCTCTTGAAAACTGTTGCAGCACCGTTACCCTCAGCTCTTGTCAGATCGAGTGGCCCATTTTGCCTTTTCCAGTTCGCCTTTTTGAGATGGACCAATTGTCCTTTCTATGTCCCACAAGTAATTTGAGGTGCCCTTCCATGAGGAACCAGGGAAACGGTCACTTTGGTACCATTCCTCCTATTGCAAAGTTACGGTAGTCACCAAGATATGATTGTTATCATTGCAGTTATTCTCACGTTGCTCTGGATGTGCAGAAGAGCAGTATTGGGAATTTTTCAAATTAGATGTAAATGAAGAGGAGTAGGGGCAGGAAAAAAGTATAATTTAAGCTTCCGTGACACTGGAAGGAGAGGGGGGACTCAAAGATTCCCTCCTTCCCCTTCACTGCAGAACTTTACTTTTTGCCTGGCCATGACAGAGTTTATGTTCATCATCATTCTATCCATCCATTCTCATAAGTGTCATGTGGCTGAAGAATTCTCTATTGTCTGTGCTTGCAGATGATGTGTTTATACTTTAATCCTATATCAGAATCGCTGTGAATGGAGCATGAGTGTCAAAAGTCCGGGAGGGAATTCAAATGCATTCAAATAGAGTGTGATCATTTAGATTTAAATCCAGTTCCATCTATTGTATAGCCACTTCTGGCAAGAGGCTGTTTTTCCTTATTATGAGGATGCTAGGATACTAAAACTTTTTGTAAATAACATAACTGACTATGGAGACAGGGATGAGGGAAGCAGGTTTGAATGGATCAGAGGACAATGTGGTGGGAGAATCTCTTGTCCCAGTTCTGAATAACAGATGTAACCTGCTCGGAATTCACTTGACACTTTCTGTTTGTACTTGTATTCTCTTCTGTGATATGGGTTCTGTCTTTCCTGAAGGCTGTTTGGCACCCAATGGATATTAGTTCAGTTTGATAGGATGTAGCTCAGATTTATGAAGAATTTAAGACAATGACCCTTTGCTAAAATCCTCATTTAGGATTTCAGCTTTGCTTTTTCCCATCCCGCCATGATGACATGGAGAAAGTTGAAGTGCAGTTCTATCAACAGGAAGAGAACTCTCTAATTTTACTGGACAGGCTAACAGAAACAGCAGTGATTTAAAACCTCCATCAGAAATGGTGAACAACAGCACAACCCCAACTAACTGAAGGAAGTGCATATGATCACAGTGTATTTCATTTGTTTAAGGTAATATTGTCTCAATGATCTGGGAAGAGAATTCCATGGTAAGTGGTTTTGAACTAGGCAAAATGCTCATGTGTTTGGTTCCCAAAGTGTTTGTAACCCAGGCCCTACAGAAGATCTCTCCTAGCTAATCCTATGCTATGGGAAATGCAGCCGTCATGACACAGATGTTGAGGAAATAGAAGTGGAGTTTTTGTCGAATTTATCCTTTGTAGGTTCTAAAGATGTGTATAAAAAAGCAGTGTTGAAAATGTAATATTCAGAAAAATGCTCATTTTTTAAAGAATCTCCAGCTGTGGTAACTAACGAAGATTCTGATCCAGGCCTGTATCCAGTTCCTTTCCTGGACCTGTGCCACTGAATAACAAAAAGCTGGGCATGTTTCAGGAAGCCATTCCTCATTAACAGTGCTGAGATTTTAAGTGGTTTTGTAAAATATTCTACTTCAGATAAGTGTAACTTAACCTATCCAAGACCAAGGATTTGAAAGAGCTGAGGTTGAAGAGTCTGCACCCAGTTTTGGTTTCCATCCAAGTAAAGGAAGCTATGGTGACCCAAGGAAAATTGTTTGTACAAACTCCACTTCCTACTTCAGTGTCCCTGATACACTCCCAAGTACGCCAGGTTAGAATGAGAACAGTCATCTTCACTGTTTGGATGCAAAGGGGAGTGCTTCATAGGATATTCCTTCCCTGTGGATCCCAAACTGGCTGCCTGGTTGGGTAACAAGGACTTTCAGGCTGTAGAAATGATGGTAACCAATGAGGCAACGAATTTGTCAGCCTCCGATTTAAGATTTCCGCATGTTGAGTCCTGATATTATGGTTTGTGTCTGATGCTGTGGCTACACAATTAAATTTATGTTGGCACAGTTGCACCCAATGTAGTAGCTGCGCGTGTAGCACTGCTATTACAGATGCTCTAAGCCAATGGGAGAGATTTCTCCCATCGGACTTGATTAGTGCAACCCCCGCAAGCAGTGGTGGCTTTGTTGGCAGGAGAAGCTCTCCTGCTCATGTAGCACTATCTACACAGGGGGTTGGGCTGTGTAAATACGTTGCTCAGTTGTGTGGATTTTTCACACCCCTAAGCAATATAGTTATCCTGATAAATGTTTTGTGTAGACCAGAGAGGTTCTCTTGTGCTTTATGCATTTACATTACTTCTCTACCCTCTCCTACTTTGAAAGATTAAAAAGCGTGAAAAAGAGAGGTATTTTCTCCATGATGCAAACATTCCGACATAGAGACCCCTTTCTACCAACACATATGGCAGAAATCCTGAGATATATGAACTCACAGAAGTGGTTGGGGCAAACCACAATAAGAACCAGAGGTCAGTTGTTGACAATGGGGATTAAAAGAAAACTAGCACATACGACAAGAATTTGTGATCTTTGAATATTGGATAGACCCAGGCTAGCTGGTACAGCAGAATAGCAGAAAGCAGATAAACTGGCCACTGGATAACAGTTTTCTGTCCACTGACGAGCAGAGAAGGGGCTGCCAGGCTAATGAGAACACCTGACTCTAATTAACCTGCAAAGAGTCAGGTGAGGCCATTCAGTAATGTGACCACCTGACTTCTAATAAGGCCCTGCTGATACTATACTACTCCCAATCATACAGGAAGAGTCAGGGAGCCAGAGGTGAGGAAGTGCGGCTGAAGGGCTGGTTACTGAAGACACCCTCAGACCATCGTTGAAGAAGACCTAAGGTAAGGTGAAGAAGGGAGAAGCAGGAGGGAGCTGTGGGGAAGTGGTCAGGGAAATGTAGCAACTCTGGCAGTGAAAGATTGGCTGCCAACAACTGCTACCATTAGGGTCCCTGGGCCAGAACCTAGAGTAGAGGGCGAGCCAGGTTCCCCCAACCCACATTACAGGAACATCTCCTGGGGAGGGAGTCAGGCCCCTGTCAGGACAGGTGGCTGAACGGAGACTGTGGGAGTTCTCTCACCAACCTCCTTGCAGCCTATGATGAAAAGGGCTCAGTAGACTGTAACCCTGGCCCTAGAGAGAGAAGGGCTATGTGGAGGGTCACAGTGAGCCACTGAGGCTAGCATAAACTGCGTAGAAGTGCAAGGACCCATGGGAGCAAGGTCAGAGCTCTGCCACAATATGTTCATTGTTACCAATTAAAATGAAATTTAGGTGAAGCTATTGATTAAAGAGTAAGAGACTGGTGATAATCTGAATTATTTTGGAAAACTGAAAGTTGTCTTGTTTTTGTGTTTTGTTAGTCATACAGGAAATGATGGCTAATCTTGAAAAGTTAAATTGATTTAATTTACCCTGGTTCCTCAACTGTTGCTTCAGCTCTAGTACCCATCAATACAAAAACGGAGAGAAATGGAGAGTTCCAACCATTGTCCTTTTAGTATCTTATTGTTCCTCTCTCTGTTTTTTGTGCTGGCCTTTCTCTTCTATCATTTTCTGCCTTTGTTTAGTGGTGTAACAGTTGGTTTCCATCGCTCACATTTGTTTGTTTAAATATCTATCCGATGTGAAATAATTTTTTTGCTTGTTCAATAACGATACTCAAGTGCTGTGTGAGATACCGTAGCAATGTCCACAGTAAAATTAGTAACCTGGAATACTTTGGGAAGAGAGGATCTAGGATTTCACCGAGGATCTGGTGATCCAGGCTGGACCCCAGAGGGGGACACACTGAAGGAACTCAAGGGTTAGGGTGGCTGCTGTAGCTCAGAGGAGGGTCCTTGAGTTCCAGCAGGCTGGTGAGTTTGGTCACTAACATCCAGCTGCCAAATGCAAAACTCCCTCTTCCTTGTGGCAAGTGGCAACAAGGAGACTCACAGTCCTCAGTACCCTGAGAAAGGTCACAATGTCTCTCTATGCTGATTCGCCTGTCAAATTCACACAGGGAAAGCTTCCGATAGCACAGAACTCTGCCCTATGAAATCATGGAACATATGCTCTTCGCTCTGTGAAAGCATGTAAAGAATCCAAGTGCTGGAGGACAGGGTTTGGGTCCAGAGTGACCTAGACAAATTGGAGGATTGGGCAAAAAGAAATCTGCGGAGGTTCAACAAGGAGAAGTGCAGAGTCCCTGCACTTAGGGTGGAAGAATCCTATGCACTGCCACAGGCTGGGGACTGACTGAGTGAGGGGGGATTTGATAGCAGCCTTCAACTACCTGAAAGAGCAGCATTGTGGGCTTTCTCCTGGCCACTTTTGCTTGGGCTGGGCAGGCATCTCGGAGGCCTTTCTAGAAGAGAATTGGGAACTGAGTTAGAAAAACCAATGTGAAAACTAGAACCTCAGGTTTAGACTCATTTGTTTATAATATTAAATCTTCAATTCTAGTGTCACAGTCAATACAATTGCTTCAACCTGATAGTTGCCCAAAGGGAAACTTAACTTCTCTCCAAAAGGAGTGGAGAGAAAACACTTTTCAGAGTCCAAGAGAGACAAGGTGGGTGAGGGTAAGCGCTTGTCCAGGACCAACCTCTGTTGGTGAAAGAGACAAGCTTTGGAGCTAACCGAGCACCCTGCTCCAGTTCTGTGTAGCCTGAAAGGTCGTCTCTTTCATAAACAGCAGTTAGAACATAAGACCAGCCATACTGAGTCAGATCAATTCATCTAGCCCACTGTCCAGTCTTCTGAAAATGACCAATGTCAGGTGCCCCCCAGAGGACCCCTGGGACCAACATAGATACAACACCACTGCAACCAAGGATAAAAGTCAATGCACATGGAAGAAGCATCTTGTGTTGCATTCCTTATGTGCAAGGCCCATTGGGTTGCCATCTCCTTTTCTTCCTTTCTGTTAAAAGCTTTGGTGTTTTGCACAGAAACATTATTTCCCCAGGAGAGACCCAGGAGTGGTGGCTGCATTCCGGTACCAAACAGTCACTAGAAGGGGGCAGACAAAGGCCTTTAGGATTAGGCGTCTGTCACTGTGAAAAGGTCATCTCCCTCCTGCAGGTCACTGGCAGCCTGAATTTGTTCCTTATCCTCCCAGAGTCTGGGAGTTGGAATCAGCACTACCCAGCCCCTCCGTATGTAGCAGGAACAAACACAAACTTGGTCTTTAAAACAAGCTGTACCCTTCCTTCTCAGCGAAGATTTTTCTGTGAGTGAAGTTGATCTTCAGTTCCCCTCTCCTGGGGGTGGGGCCAGCTCCCAATGAGCTCTGTTTTCACCTTTGCCCCTTTCAGTCACTCTGGGATCCTAACTCTGCTCCAAGCTGTCAGGCAGCTTCCAGCCCATCCACCCTGCTCACTAACTCTGTGGTCAGGTGTCACCCCCTTTGCCAGCACACAGAGCCTGAAGTAAAACTACTTTTATCAGATGCCTTGGTGGTATACTGGTGAGCATAGGTGCCTTTCAAACAGTTGGTGTGGGTTTGATTCCAAGCCAATGCAATAATGGCTTTTCCTTTTCTGGAAGTGGTTCAATTTCATTCACATTGTATTACAATCACATTATCAATAGAATGAGACAATAAATGTCTCAAAGCCCAGCAGGTCCTACAGGATAGAGGCATACAAGGGCTGAAGTGTGCCATCTGAGACAGACTGAACATTTGGAAACCTGCATCTCCCATCCCTGGCCTTCCATGATATGATTCCAGCTGTGTGAGCTGTTTGTATGATGTTCCGGCATGATGGGGAAATAAAGGTTTGAGTCAGTTTTTGCTCCTGCGGATTCCTTTGCAGTTACAATTATAATGACATGAACAAAAGGTAGGCAAAATAAAAATAATCCCCAAATTGCAATACAGGTGGGGAACGAGAAGATCACGGTTAAGCCAAACACGTCAAAATAAAAATTAATACTAAAAGGGGAGGGGAGAAGAGATCAGATCTGTGGAGATCCCCTTGATATTTGAACTCAAATTGTTAGAATCAAAGTTCAGACTCGACACTGGAAAACCTGCAACTACCTGTCTCTCTGAACACCTGGATGAGCAGGATCAAGTTGGGACACCTGTTCTGCTTCAATCATTTATTATCTCTCTGTTCTCTCCTTCTCCCCCCAATTCCTCGTCTCCAATGTCTCTGCCTTTCTCCTCTTGCTCCCTCTCCCCTGCCCTTTCCCAATGGCAGCGACTCACAGGGCTCCTCCCCTGGTAGCTGGTGCTCATTTTCAATCAAATCAAATCAAAACGCTTCCACCTGCAAGTGGATTTAGCCCAGGACCCTCAGAGTCAGCAGCTGTTACGTCCCCAACTCTCTGGTCAGGTGTCTTAGCACTGAAAGCCTCCTGTTTAGATCCTAAAATAGCATTTTTGCAGCACGAGGCTCAAATTTTGGACCGGACATTGTAGATCCACTGTTATTTTAGTGAATTGCTTCAAAACAGCAAGTGTAAAAAGTCTCCTAAGTGCCAGGCTCTCTTCCTTGGAAACAGCTGCCCCTGTTCTGCAGGAGTCTGTGCGTTCCACACAGCAACGTACAAACCTGCTCTGAGATGAAGGTGGGTCAGACAGTGATGGTAACACAAATCTTCAGACTATTAACTCAAGTCCCTTCCTTTCTTTAACCCAGGACTTGCCAGTCACCTGTTAGCCATGGTGTTATCTTCATCTTCAAATACCTCTCAGGATATTTCACAGAGGGAGTGAAACCTCCACCCCACGGCTCCCTGTTGAGGTGTTATACTGTACCTGCCCCTGGAGACTGTCTGGTTTTATACTCAGAGCTTTTTCTCTTCAAACCCCTTATCCCAATCTCTGGGCCACCACCGCATTTCAGAGTTTAGAGTTTACTCTCATCACTCTCGTGTGGCACTTTCCTTGTGAATTAGACAAAGCAATGGGGGAAGCTCCGTGGCTAATGAAAACCAGTGCGTTGGGTGAGGCCTGAACTCATAACCCAGCAGTGCGCCTCCCTCACTAGCCAGTTGTATCCCTACAGGTGCTGCTCAGACAAGCTTGGGAAGAAGGCAGTTACCTGTGTCTGTGATTAACAAAGTTGGTGGCTATTTGAAAGGCTGATGATTCAAACCCAGGTGAAGATAGAGGTGCTTGGCTTTCCTGTAAAGAGAATCCAGTACATTTTAACAGGCAGGAAAATGCCTCAATTCTGGCCTAGCCTCATTGGGCAAGCATAAGCAGTAATTTCACCAGATGTGTTGTTGGTATAGTGGTGAGTATAGCTGCTTTCCAAGCAGTTGACCTGAGTTCAATTCCCAGCCACCGCACTGAGGTGCTATTTCCTCAGCTGGAAACTAGTTTAATTTCAGTCACAGTTTATCAATGGAATAAGAGAATCCATGCCCTACAGATCATTAAACACCCAGGGGAGGAATAAAGAGGCAGGACTATACTGTGAGCAGGTGGAATCACCCTGGTATTACAATGTTTGGGTTTTTGTCCCCTTAATTCCCTCTCCCTTTTAGACTCAGAGCATTTAAGGTAAGAAGGGACAAGTGTGATCATCTAGTCTGACCTGCTGCATCTTGCGGGCCAAAAGAGCCCACTCACCCACTCCTGTAATAGACTCGGGAGGGGAGGCAGCTCTGTGTTCTGCCCCTACTCCAGGCAGCGCATGGAAGCCCTCTGCCCCCCACTCCCCCAATGGGTGTGCAGAGATGTGCCAGCAGCACTAAGGTGGCTCCCTGCCCACTCTGCCTCTGTCCCTCCGTGCCGCTTCCAGAAGTGTATGGCATTTCCCAGCATCCCCTGGGGTGGGGGGGAGTGTCTCCATGTGCTGCCTCTGTCCCGAGAACCAACTCCACAGCTCCCATTGGCCAGGAACTGCAGCCAATGGGAGCTCTGGGGGCCGCCCCTGCAGGCAGCGGCACATGGAGACTCACTGTCCCCGCTGATCTGGGAGCTGCTGTCACAGGGTTGTATGTACCGGTCACTTTGGGAGTTGCAGTGCCCGGGGTAAGCACCACCTCTCCTGCACCCCAACTCCCGAGCAGAAAGCCTGCACCCCGCACCCAAATTTCCTCCCAGAGCTTTGCTTGTCTTCCTTTCACCCAGAACCATCCTTCGTCTCCTGGGTTGCAAGTAGCCACCCCTGGGAAGCCAAGAGGCAAGCACAGGATTATACCTCCCAGCAGCCAACTGCACCTCCCCAGACTTTGCAGAATGAAGGGTGATGCTCTACTAACCCCACTTAGCCACACTGAGACGCTTAGCTTCTGCCCTGCCTTCCTCAGCTCAGCTTTCCTCTTTTGCCCCATTCTTGCCTCACTTCCTCCTTTGGCAAGTCACACAAAGGAGGCCAGCAGGAAGAGCCGGCCTCCACCAGCCAACCTCCCAGGGCAGAGGAGACCAAGCCACAAGGCTCCAAAGGGTGACTGGCCCAGATCCTCTAGCTTTCCCCTGCTGATGCCAAGGCTTTTTCTCAGCTGATTTCACCACCCTCTGTCCTGCAGGGGCTGGGTGTATCACAGGTACATGCCAGCGGCAGCAGTAGGAACTTTGCTAGACAGCCAGGGAAGCTGGGAAAAGTAAGCAGGTTTGTTTCTGCCTGGTTTTGAACCAGAGACCTTTTGCATATTAGGCAAACGTGATAACCATCGCACTACAGAAACTCTGTCAGAGGACTCCGCCCCTCCCTTCATAAGAGTATAAGAATGGCTATACTGGGTCAGACCAAAGTTCCATCCAGCCCAGTGTCCTGTCTGCCAACAGTGGCCAATGCCAGGTGCCCCAGAGGGCGTGAACCTAACAGGCAATGATCAAGTGAAATCTCTCCTGCTATCCATCTCCATCCTCTGGCAAACAGAAGCTAAGGATACCATTTCTTACCCATCCTGGCTAATAGCCATTCATGGACTTAACCTCCATTAATTTATCTAGTTCTCTTTTAAACCTTCTTATAGTCCTAGCCTTCACAACCTCCTCAGGCAAGGAGTTCAACATGTTGACTGTGCACTATGTGAAGAAGAACTTCCTTTTATTTGTTTAAAACCTGCTGTGCATTAATTTCATTTGGTGGCCCTAGTTCTTATATTATGGGAACAAGTAAATCATTTTTCCTTATTCATTTTTTCCTCATCGTTCATGATTTTATGTACCTTTATCATATCCCCCCTTAGTCTCCTATTTTCTAAAATGAAAAGTCCTAGTCTCTTTAATCTCTCCTCATATGGGACCCATTCCAAACCCTAATCATTTTAGTTGCCCTTCTCTGAACCTTTTCTAGTACCAGTATATCTTTTTTGAAATGAGGAGACCACATCTATACGCAGTATTCAAGATGCGGGTGTACCATGGATTTATATAAGGGCAAATATTCTCTGTCTTATTCTCTATCCCTTTTTAAATGATTCCTAACATCCTGTTTGCTTTTTTGACTGCTGCTGAACACTGTATGGTCGTCTTCAGAGAACTATCCACGACGACTCCAAGATATCTTTCCTGATTAACTGTAACTAAATTAGCCCCCATCATATTGTATGTATAGTTGGGGTTATTTTTCCCAATGTGCATTGCTTTACATTTATCCACATTACATCTCATTTGCCATTTTTTTGCCCAATCACTTAGTTTAGTGAGGTCTCTCTGAAATTCTTTCACAGTCTGCGTTGGTCTTAACTATCTTGAGCAGTTTAGTATCATCTGCAAACTTTGCCACCTCACTGTTTACCCCTTTCTCCAGATCATTTATGACTAAGTTGAATAGGATTGGTCCTAGGACTCACCATTGGGGAACACCACTAGTTACCCCTTTCCATTCTGAACACACCAATGGGTGAACTTGGAGAAAGTGATGGCAGCCCTTCGATGGGTCAGCTGGCAGAGCAACAGACTGGAGCTGGAACTCAGGAAGTCATCCTTATGTTATCCTTCTGACTCCAGCTTGAAGGAGAGCTTCTTTTTCTTCCCCTTGCTGAGAAAGAGCAGGAGAAGAAAAAAAGATCAGGTGAGTCAACTCTTGCTTGGGAGCCACCCACTGAAAATGTAAAAACAAAAAAGTAAAGCCATAAAAGACTTCAAAGCCCACCAGGCCCAACCTCTCTTCTAATATGGCAGAAAAGTCACACATCTGCTGTCTAGGAAGGGACATCCTATTGCCCCACAAGAAGTGGAAGGTCATGTTCAGCCTCAGCAGCACTCGTGGAGCAGGGGGAAATACATAGCTGAGGAAGTTCCCTGTAGCCAAAAGAAAGGTCTTGAGCATCACAGCTTTGTAGGTAATTACAAGGTCCACCTACGCCACCGGCTGAGCCATTCCTCACAGGCCAGCAACTGCTTCTCCCAGTTTGCGTTCCTCACCATGTACCCAACTAAATGCTAGAAGGCCCAGCTCATCAACCTGCCCACTCTTGCAGCCCTCCTCTTCCACCCTGACTGATAGGGAGGAGTATTAAACCTCCCTCCCTTAGGCCTTTCAGCATTCCTGGGGAACACCAACACCGCCCAAGTGACTTTGAGCCAGTTGGTCAACCAACAGGGCTGCCTTCTAGGCCAGGCTGCAGCCCAGCTTCAGGACTCAGAGGAAATGGAGCTCCCATCCCTACCTACAGGACTCCAAGCACGGCCAGCCTTCTGGATCAAACATCCCCTCTTGTGCTCAAGTCACAACAGCTATCAGGCAAAAGGCAGGCTTTCATATCATTTGAGAGAGCAAGACAGAGCCTTTGAAGACCCAGCAGGATTAGGTGGCACAGGAATTGTCCTCAGATCCTACTGAGACTTCAACTCAGATTTCAGGATTCAAAGTCCTGAGGGCTGCTCTTACACCATGGGACCAATAGGGAACCCCCAGATCTCTGTTGAGTTCTGGTGTGGATGACCCTGCGGGAGCAGCCCTGCATTTGCTCACCAAGTTGGCATGTAACAGTTTGCTGCAACTCCCAGAGGCCTTTCTTAATCCAGACTGAGAGGCCAGTGGCCATGTGAGGAAGTTGCCCCTTCCGTCCTAGGCAGTACATGGCCCTTTCTAGGAAAGACCAAGTCCTGGAGGAAAAAAGACTGTTGTGAAGTAACATCCTAAAGAGATGCCTTTTTCAGTTGTTGAAGGAGTACGATATGCGGAAAGGCTCCCTTTTCACCTGACCATGGATGTGAGCCCTGGATCCTCAGATTAAAAGTCTGATGTGCTACCAACTGAGCTAGCCAGGCTCATAGAAAAAGGGGCAAGTTTGGTGCAGAAGAGAAACTAGTCAAGAAAAAGAGGGCAGAAAATTTGCTACTCTTCCTTCTTTAGCAGCCCTAGGCTCATCTAGCTTCTCCATGTGGCACCCAGAGACATTCTTCCCTTTTTAGTTAAATATCAGATCCAGGAGAAAACACAGTTATATAAAGCAAAATAAAGTTGACCTGTCTCATGCAGTGCTACATTGACCTCTATTCAGAATGAGCCTAAGGGAGGGCCTTGCTTCCTGATCAAACATGCCCTCCTGTGTGAGTCACAACAGCTAGCAGGCAAGAAACAGGCTACCAGGTCATTGAAGAGAGCAAGAGGAAGTGTGGGAAATCCCAGAATAATTAGCTGGTAATGAAAGGACCCCACAATTCTACAAGGGCTTGAACTTTGATTTTAGGATTCACAGTTCTGAATACCAGCTCTTACACCATGGAACCAGCAGGGTACCTATTAAACGTGCTTGACTTCTGGCATGAAAGACTCTGTGGGGACAATTTTTTCTCTCAGGGAATACCTAGTGGGAACATGCCTTTCTGGCCAGCCCTACATTTGCTCAAAAAATCAGCACACAGCACTTTGTTGCAGGCCCAGAGGCCTTTCTTCCTCCAGACTGCAATGCCAGTGGACAGGTGAGGAAGTAGCACCTTCAGTCCCAAGCAGTAAAGAGTCCTTCCTAGGAAAGGCCAAGTTCTGAAAAGGAAAAACTGAAGTCAAAGAGAGTCCTCAAGAGATGCCTTCTGAAAGTCTTGGGGAATTGTCCTTCTACCTGACCAGGGACTTGAACCCTGGACCCTCAGATTAAAAGTCAGATGCTCTACCAGCTGAGCAAATTTCACGCAGAAAAAAAACTACTCAGAAAATGAGGGTAGGAAACAATACAGAAAACCTGATGCTTTTGCTCTTTTAGCAGTCCTAGCCCCAGCCTGTTCCTCCATCCGGCGCCCTGAGTGAGGCCTTATTCTTTTTTTAGTTAAATAGTAAATCCAGGAGAAAACACAGTTATACAAAGCAAAACGAAATCACAAACAGAAATGTCACTGGAAATACAAGAATTAAAAAGGAAAATGCAATTCCCATCACTTTATCATGTCTGGGCCATTCCTGTATCAAGAGCACTTGCTAAGGGCCCTGTGTGCTTACAAGAAACCTGGAGAAACTCATGCAACAGCCTGTACATGAAACTCAACTGCTCCCAGGTGCTGCAGTAAAACCCTTTCCCTGCTATGACGTTGCACTCCATATGACTTCTTTAAAATATGCTAATGAGTGTGAATATAATGTAACTGAAATATGCTTTATGCATGTAAGGTAGCATTACAAAGTTTATAATCTACTGTGTGTGTTCATCGTATTTGTGTGAACCGATCATTCTTGTATCTGAAACTAGAAATATGAAATATAACTCTGAGGTCCTGTTCTAATGATGAAAAGTGTGGGCCATTAATAGTGGTTTAGACTCTTAATGTCTCCCATTAACCAGGACAACTGATTGTAGATGGCTCTCTCCTGCACCATCTGTGAGTCAGGCCAGGAAGAATGAAGGCTTGGAGTCTCACAGGACATGTGAGCATGTCACCTGGTACAGGAATCCATCTTAAACCTGGGGCTCTTCCCCAGGAGAGACACAAAAGTTTCCTGCCTTGTACCAAAGTTACATAAGGGGATAGAACGGAAGAAAGGTGGCTGCAGTCATAAGAAATCCCCTAGCTACCACCTGAGCTGGAACAAGAATTACGCCAGGTGAAAAGATTGGGCCCAGACTAGAAATAAGCCCAGTCTGCAAAAGAAGCTTATTGGAACATCTCTGAGGGTGAGATTTATCTGTATTGAGTTTCATATTGTATTAGGTTTAGACTTGCATGTTTTTGATATATTTTGCTCTATGGAGAATACAAACTCCATAGAGAAGGAAAAGTTAATGCCTTAGAAGATTCTATTTGTGTGTGTGTGTGTGTGTTAGATGGGTGCGAAGGTGTCTGGAAAACACTCTCCTGTAGTCTCTTTTCTCTGATTTCCTTTAGAAAATTTGAAGCAGGGAGCAAAAACCATTGTTTTCTGAGAAGCTTGAACTCAAAGCCTTCAGATTATGAGACTGAGACAGAGACACTACCAGCTGTGCTAAGAAGGCTTAGAAAAGAATTAGACTCAATGCATATACAATCTACAGCAGTGACCGAGCCAGGGGTGCACTGGAAGAAGCAGGGGGATATGGTGCCCAGACACCTTTCCTGGCAGCTAATAGATCAATCTTCCCTGACAGTGAACAATCTACTGGAATTCATGGCAGCAGAGGGTGGATATTTCCAAGCTGAGCACCAGCTTCCACATTTCAGAACTTATTCTCCTTTTCCTAGTAGGGTACTTTCCGTGTGAATTGGGCAAAACAAGTTGGGGAAGCTACAGGGGTAATAGAAGCCAGCATTTAAGGTAAGGCTTGAGCTCATAACCCCAGCAGTAGTCCCTTTTGCACTAACCAGTAGCACCACTGCAGGTGCTTCTTAGGCAAAGCTGGGAAGCAGGCAATCAGTCTCTGTGGTTCACACCTTTGCCTGGTAATTGAAAGGCTGCTGGTTCATACTTAACTTAAGATGCAACTTTTCAGCCATGAGACTCCAGGATATTTTAACAGGAAGAAAATCTCCTCCTTTCTGGTTTAGCCCCATTTGACCCCTTCTGCCTGTCTTCTCCCCCACACCACCTCTTTACTTCCCCATTGGGGCAATACAGAGAGGAGCCCCAGTCACTGAGAAGTTCCCTTTTCTCCTTCACAGAGGGCTTTAACGCCCCTTACCTCACTCAGGCTATCAACCACCCAGAGTTCAAGAACTGTCCCTGTTCCCATTGGACAGATGAGAGGAGCCTGAGGTCCAGAGAAGGGAAATGAGTTACCAAGGACCTACAAAGCAAAGCGGTGGCAGAGCCAGAAAGAAAAGCCACCAGTCCTGACTCCTGTTCTAATGGACAACAAACACCCCAGAGGCAGGGATAGAGCCCAGGAATCGAGATGGTGGGGAAATATCATTCCAACTGTTTCTGTCAGAAAATCCCATTCAGACTAAACCAGTTTGTTTATCGAAATCATAACAAGTGGGATAAAAGTTCTTTGCTAAAATATTTTGTTGCAAAACAAAAGCATCTCCTGTCTGTCACAGTGTGTTAAATTGTCTTGTCGCACACAAAGAGGAGACACTTAGATCTCAAACATTAGATAAGATTCTTCAGTCTGAGCTAAGTCGTTGCTGCTCTTAGTTTCAAAATAAAAACATGCAAATCAAATAGACTATTTCAGCTATTCTATTATGTGTTAATCTGCTCTGAGTAAAGGTGATAGGACACCTCATATTATGCCCTACTCCTAGTGACACTCTCCAATAGATCCCCATCCTCCACCCACTGTGAGGTAGGTAGGAGCAGTTCATTATTATCTCTACTTGAAAGAGGGAGAAGCTAAGGCTGAGAAAGGAGAATTGACTTCTCTTATGTCACACAGCCAGTCAGTGGCAGAGTTGGGAATAGGACCCAATAACCCTGATTTTCAAACTAACCATCGGAACTTGAATTTCAGACAATGATTGACCTGAATAAAGTGCTCTCAGATGAGCTCCAGACAGACAACAGTGACAGTAATTATTCAGCAAGTATTTGAGGAGAACTGCAATGTTAGAGAGAATCATGAACTGCTCAGAGACAATTAATGCAGAGAAGCAGCAAAATTTGTGAAACATAGAACTGGTTCTGACTTATATCCTTGATCTTAAAAGAGAACAACAAGGACCTGAGTCTCCTCCCTGTCAATAACCCCCTGCTCAGCCAATCAGGGTAGAACCTGAGGAGGGGAGGCTGTGGGTTCTCACTAGAGAGCACAAAGGATGGGCCAGGTCACCAGTGGGGATCACTGTCAGAGCACTATTTCAGCCCTACAGTTTTGGATGGACAGCTCACAGTGGGATCTGCAGAGCACTCCCCCACAACACACACACACACACTGGTGTTGGGAGGGGAACAGGAGAAAGGACAAAAGAAGCAAGAGACGAAGAGAAAGGAGGGAGGGACAGACGGATGGAGGGAAAGGTGAAACAAAAAGGACAAACCTTAATGTCTCCAGTGATTCTAAGAGACAAAATCCCAGGTGTGGAATAAAATTCTGCCTCCTTAAGCTCGTGTTTTCCATGTCTAGAATTCAACTCTAACCAGATGGATCAGACTGAACAGGTTTCAGACCTCCAGGAGGCTCTTGCCTTCCGAAGAAGGACGGCTGTTTTCTAGTAAAATCACTACAAAGGAAGGAGAAAACTCGAAAGAGGTTCCTCCTGGTGCTCACATCCGTGAACCCGAATACTCTGTCAGTCCTCAAGTAGAGACCTGGAGAAGGAGATTTGCTGAAGCAAAGCCACAGGGGTCTCTGAGGTTTCCCTGGCCCCTCGCCCCTGTGCTGCCTGGATGATGTCAGCATCTCTCTGTGAGGTCACCACCTCCCCACCCCCTTTGACCAATAGTCTGAGGTGCTGCAAAAGGCCTTTGTGATGCCACTGCCACACCTCTCCCTTGCTGTGCTAATGTCCTGCCCCTGGCCAGGCACTTTGGAGGTTTGAGCTACTCCCTGTGGATCACCCCACTCAAGGAGCGTTCGTTCTAGGAAGTAAGCTGGCTAGACAGGAAAATATCAGACGCTGCTGCCAATGCTACACTCAGTTTTTCAGAAATTAGTCGACTTTATGGCCAGAAGAGATCATTAGAGCTTCTAATCTGAACCCCTGCATATCACAGGCCTCCTGTATGACACAAGAGCTACCTTGGGGGCAAACACATTCCAGAAAGGCATCTAGTCTTCATTAAATGACATCAGGAGATGGCAAATCCACCACTTTCCTTGGTAGCCTGTTCCTGTGGTGAATCATCCTCGCTGTTGAATATTTGTGCCTTAGTTGTAATATGAATTTGTCTCTTTTTACCTTCCAACCGTTAGGTCTTGTTATGCCTTTCTCTGCTCAATTAAGAAGCCCATTAACACCCAATATTTTCTCTCCATTAAGGCCCTTCAACACTTCAGTGAAGTCACCTTTCAATCTTCTTTTGATAAGCTAAACAGACTGAGCTCTTTCAATAGCTCACTAGAAGGCATTTTTCTCCAGCCCTCAGAACGTTTGGTGGCTCTTTGCTGCCCCAGCTCCAATTTCACCTCATCGTTTTCAACCAAGGACACCAAAACTGGAGGCAGTATTCCAATGTCAGTCTCACTGATACCATGTCACCTCCTGTGACATTAATGACTTCATCTGTAACTGTATAGATCACCATTGCGACCACTGTTCTATATTTGCAGCCAATATTGCAGAAAAGTTGCCATGTAAGGGGTCTGTGAAGAGGTTCTGATTGGCTGATTATAATGATGCTATCTCTAGATGTGTATCATTTTTGTAGTCGACGTTATGAATATTGGTTCTATGCTGTCCATATTTCAAACTTGTGTTCTGCTTCTGGGGAACACTCTAGACAAGTTGGTGGCAGTTCTGCCTAGCCTGCTTGATGGCCCACTAAGGACCATCAGCTATACAATCGACCCATTGAGAGAAAGCAGATACACCTTGTGACTCATCAAGGTATGCAGGGACCTGCCTGTGGACAGAACTCAAAGGTTTTTCTATGCCACGTGCTGGATAGAGTGTCCTTGGGACAAAGAAAGCAAAGACCACGTGGCAAGAGACTATAAAAGGCTGATGCCTCATCTCCATCTTGTCTTCAGTCCTGCTTCATACCTCTGGAGGAACTTTGCTACAAACAAGCTTCAGCTCTGTACAAAGGACTGAATGCCCCATCCCAGCTGTGGATGGACTCCAGAGACTTGATTTGAACCTGCAGTTTATTCCATCGCTGCTACAGGCCTGAACCAAGAGTTTTGCCATTACTTCATGTGAAGGATTAAAAATCTATTTGCTGTTTATGTAGCAACCTGGTGCATGGATTGTGCCAGCTCTTTTCCAGACTCAAAGTCCAGAGTGTGGTCAAGGATCAGAGGCCTATCAAATAGTGATAAGCTAAGAGAAAGCTGGGGTAAACAGAAAGCCTTGCTTGCTAAGATAGGCCTGGTCAGCAAATTGCCAGGTGTTGCAGCTAAGAACTAAAGAACTGTGTCTTATTCAGAGTTGCAGATTGAACAAAGAATCCCTGTTCCTATTGTGTTTGTTTCTTCTGAAGGGAGACGTTCTTCCCACAGATCCAATCTTGAGTTTATGAAAAGTTGGCAGATGTCAGTATAAGATATGTCATTCTTCCACGCTCCTTCCCACGGACCAATGCCTGCCTTTAGACTCACAGAAAATCTTTATTGATATATACTTTGACTGTTTCTTTGCTTTAACCCCTAGGAATGTACCTCTTGGGCAATCAAAGGAGTTGCTCCATTCCTATGGACCCCAAATCAGAATTCAACATACATATTTTATACTAACAACATTTTATCAAAGTACTAATGAAATGTTAACTTGCTAACTTGAGACCATGGGTGGAGATATTATGTAATCTGTTAACTATTGGCTAATGTGCTTATCTTGTCTTGCTGCAAAACCTATCCCGGGGTGTGGAACTGCCTACCCCGTCACCTTCCCCCACTTGTGGAAAATCTATATATTCTATTGCAATTAATTAATTAACAATGTCTCTGAGCCCAATAAGCAAGGTGACACTGCGCCAGCGCTGTGTGTAATAAACTCCTATTTTTGACCTCTACACGGTGTAGATCTGTGTCTTTCTCGGACACCTCCTGAATAAAGAGAAGATTCAGGATCCAGCCTGGCTGAATGTGTGTCCTCTCCTCACAGCTTGGTGATCTTTTGAGGAAATGGAGAAGATTGCCTTTGCCTAGCTGTACATTGCTTGCAAAAGAAACAGGTCTTTTTGGTGACAAGTGTTGAAAGGAGGCACTAGACAAATGTGGAAACAGGAAAAATGTCCCCCAACTGAACTGGCATCTGTGGATGCTGAAGTCACAACACAGAGCACTAAACACTATTAGAGAACGGCTGGTGTCAGAAGAGTCTCTAACAAGGCCGTTTCTCCCCAGCAGGGGCCTATGTGTGCACAGAACTCCTGGTAGCTTAATGGCTGCAGGCAGTGGAGAACTCTATTTTGGCATCTCTTTGCCTGTTTTGTGGTCAGCATCTGCAGTGGCTGTTAAAAGGTCTCTAGATAGTGATCTTTGGGAAGAGCTGGCTGAAGAGCCTTCCTACTAACCAGGAGAGCCTGGCTTGGCCTGCCAGTTCTTCCTTGCTGAACCTAGTGTCTCTGTTGGCTCCTTTTTTGTATCTCTTTTCAGAAAAAGAAAAGACCTGTCAGCAGAATCCTTCTAAGTGCTTTTTCAAGACAGATAGAGCCTTCCTTGCAGCTAAGTCTTTGTGTAATAGGGCATGTGGTGCCTTTTCCTGGCCATCCTGGTAATTAGTTCTGGTTCACCGGTGCGCCTTCATCTAGTGGCATCTGGCTGCATCTGTTTTATCATTAGGACCAATGTCACTCTCAGGACATCAGTGTCCTCTTATGGACACAGCCTTCTGGCTGTGCCTCACTCAGTTCTCTCCCCACTTCCCGGGGGCAGCTGTTCTCTACCCAGACACTTGCCTCAATGGTCGGCTGCAATCCAGGGTGTAGCCACCTGTGTCAGTGGCTACGGAGGTAAAAGTGGTGAACTTCCAACCCTGCATCTGTTTCCCTGGACCACTTCTCGACAGCCCCAGCATCTTCCTCTGCCTTTGTATTAGGGCCTCAGTCTGGCAATAATCAACCAGAAGGTCACTCATGCTCCCCTTATCCACCCAGCACTACTCTGATCATGGTACTCACCCTTCCTCTTCCCCTTCCCCAGCCAAACCTCCCTTCTCAAACTCCAAGCAGTTACTAACTCTTGCTGTGCTGAACAGCCCTTTATATAGGGGCTGCTCCAGCAAGCGTTCTCCTGATTGACTCTCCCAATAAGCCCTTTCCTGATAGGCCGGGTTCTGTGAAGCCTCTGCAAGGCTGCCTTAATCTTTCTCCTGCTTGGTTGGGGGCAGACACCTCCCCACACTTGGAAAATGACAAATGAGAAGTTTAGAGCTGGTGGAAAGGTTACCATGACTGAGAACTGAGCTGATGTTGCTGCGATCGAAACACAGATCACTAACCGCTATATGATCACAGTGGCTGATGGGAGAAGCACATGTTAGAAGCCCTCTGTCATCTCAGCTGTGGCTTTCTGTGCACGGAGAGCCAGACACCTCAAGGTCTACAGGTCCTGAGGGAAATGTGGAACATCTGTCCTTTAGAATTTGCAGGTGTTGTCCTGGACCATCAAATGGAACAGTTGCAAACACTTTCTGGAGACAGGCACCATGGCTTAGCTGGCTATAGCACCTGTCTAGTAAACAAAAGATCCTGGGTTCAACTCCCGGTGGTGCTTTGGTGTAAGGCTTTTGTCTCCTCTGCTCACATTTTCCTGTGTCTTCCTAGGAAACAGAAGAGACCTCCCTTGGTATCCAAGTCATTGCTTGCTAAGGAAAAGGCTTCTTTGGAGAGAAGCATTGGAAAGAATCAAATCACAAGCCTGGAGTTGATGAAAAGGTTGCTGTGACTGGCATTAGCATGGTGGTTGCTTTGACTGCAATAGCTGCAACACGAGAGCCTGCGCCACACGTCCTTGTGATTCACTGGGGATGTCCACACGCAGATGTCATGTCGTCTTCCTTTTGATAGTCACTGATGAAAAATGGAGCAGTTGGGAGAAAAGTCCCAGAAAGTGGCACCGTGGCTAAGCTGGCTGACTCACCTGCCAGGTAAAGTGGAGTTAGGGATGCAGCACCCAGTGGTGCCTTGCCAAATGTGTCTGCTCTTCCCATCTTTTGGTCAATTTTCTGAGGAAACAGAGAAGACTGCCTCTGCCTTGCAATGCAAATGCTTCCAAAAGAAACCGGTCGGTTTTTTTTCTGACAGTCGTTGGAAGGAGGCACCTAAGAAATGTGGAGACAAGGAAAAGGTCATCGTAACTCAGCTTGCATCCATGGCTCTTGGGGCCACAACGCAGAGCACTAAGCACTGTATGACCACAGCAAAATCTAAACTTTACGTCTTATTACACTAGGCAGTAGTTAGGTCAAGCATTTTTCTCACCCCACTGGATGTTACCCTCCTTAATACATAGAATTCCCCCCTTCATTTTCTAAGAATTCCTGCTGCTTCCAACATAGGTGGGGGAGGACAAAGGCAAAAACATGATACCACAGTCTCCTATTTTATATCCTTAGTTCAAGTGTCTAGAAGACACTTGCCCAGACGTGTCCGGGTGGGCTCTGCTGAGTCACTAGGTTGGGGAATCCTCCTGGTGTGGTCTTGTGCAACTAAGTCATAGACTTGAGCAGTCCCCACAGTGTTGTGTTTGGGCATCTGTTATTGAATTGGAAATCCCTTAATTACAATTCCTCTGCTGATTCATGGTTGTTGAACTCCCTCCTTGGCAGGGGTCACTAGCAAAATTATAGCATATTTCAGTAACAACCATACAGCAAAAGGCACAACTTCATACACCCTCATGCTATACATATATGGACAGAATAACCAGTTTCAGCAGATCATGACTTTTCATGTGATAACTTACATGGAATGGTTTGTATGAGATATCACAGTCATATATGAATGATGAATATGTGAGCTACAGGGGGCTATTTTGAGGTACATCATGTCACAAAAGCCTCCAGAGACTGGTCTTTGGGAAGAGCTGGCTGAAGAGCCTTCTGAGTAACTGAGAGATCCTGGCTTGGCCGGCCAGTTTGTGCTTGTGAATTAAACTTGTCCTCTGCGCTCCCTTTTTTTGTCTCTTTCACATAAACAGAGCAGAAGGTCTAGGCCAATCCTTGACAGTGCTTGTTCAAGACACAGAGAGCCTCTGTGCTGGAGCAGGGGTAAGCGTGCAGGAGGTGGTCGGAGGGGGGTGCTTACCTCGGGCAGTACAGCTCCCAAAGTGACCGGCACACACTCCCCTCCTGCAGTGGCTTCTAGGCAGTGGGATCCGGGGGCAGATCAGCTATGGAGTTTGCACTCAGGGTCGCAAGGATATGCCAGCTGCTTCCAGGAGCAGTGCAGCATGAAGTGAGGGGACAGAGTGGGCAGGGAGCTGCCTTAGCGCTGCTGGCACATCTCTGTGCTTTGCTTGGGGAGGCCTCAGGTCTCTCTGGGCTGCCTGTGGCAGGGCAGTTCCGGAGGGGGCTCAGGCCACCCCTTTGCCTCCTCTCTCCAGGCTCCTAGCCCATTTTGCCGGCCGACAGGGATTTTAGGGTGCAGCAGTGCAGGGAGAAGGAAGGGCGAACCACAGTGGCTGCCTCCCCTAGAATTATTTGCAGTCGTGATTTCCCCCACAGTGCCCCACAGGGGTCCAGGGTCAGCTCCAGCACAGGCCACACAGGAAGGCTTAATGCTCGAGCTACAGCACATACTGGGCAGGCTTGAGGCCGGGCTCCCCATGACAGGAGAGAAGAAGAAGACTCGGCCCCTGGAGGGGCAGGCTGGGCTTCCTGGATCCCATTTGCTCGCAGCCAGGGCCCTGCCCCCACTCCCAAGTCGTCCATGGTGCCCCCAGGTCAGCCAGAATGGAGCAGCAGTTTTCACTGCACCAAGTTTACTTATGGTTTACAGGCAACTCCCAGACTCACCACAGCCCACCATCTTGGCCAGAAAGGAGCCTACTCAGCCTCACCATTGCTTCTTTTCCTTCCACCCAGAGCCCCGCTTCTCCTGGGCTGCAAGTAGCCATCCCTGGGATGCCAACAGGTAGCCACAGGGGTGTATCTCCCAGCAGCCAACCGCACCTCCATGGGTTTTGCCGTTAGAAGGGCAGGCGCGGGTTTCCTGGATCCCAGTTGCTCACAGCCAGCCCAGCTTCCACCTCTAAAACCATCAGTCATGCCCCCAGGTTGGCCATAAAGGAGCAGCCATTCTCCACTTGGACTCAGCTTTGCTTGTTTTCCTTTGACCCAGAACCCCCCTTCTTCTCCTGGGCTGCAAGTAGCCATCCCTGGGAAGCCAAAAGGTAGGCACAGGATTCTGCCTCCGAGCAGCCAACCACACCTCCCCATGCTTTGCAGAATGAATGATGGTGCTCTACTAACCCCACTTAGCCACAATGATGTGCTTAGTTTCTGCCCTGCCTTTCTCAGCTTGACTTTCCTCTTTTGCCCCATTCCTGCCTCACTTCCTCCTTTGGCAAGTCATGCAAAGGAGGCCAGCAGGAAGAGCCGGCGTCCACCAGCCAATCTCCAAGGGCAGAGGAGGCCAAGCCACAAGCCTCTGAAAGGTAACATGCCTAACTCCTCTAGGTTCTCCAGCCTGACACCAAGGTGCTTTCTGCACTGCTGTCATGCAGGAGTTGGAGTTATCCCAGGGACAGGCCAATAGGAGAAGGAGGAGCACCTTCCTGAACAGCAAGGGAATCTGGGAAAAAGAAACCAGCCTGTTTCTGAAACAGGGACCTTTTGCATGTTAGGCAAATATGATAACCACTACACTACAGAAACGCCATCTGCTTGGTTATTGCTCACCCTGCCACAGACCGATGGACAAACCTAGAGAAAGTGGTGGCAGCCCTTTGATAGGTCAGCTGGCAGAGCAGAGGACTGGAGCCAGCACTCAGGAAGTCATCCTTACCTCGCCCTTTTGACTCCAGCTTGAGGGAGAGCTTCTTCTTCTTCTCCTTGCTGACAAAGAGCAAGAGAAGAATGAAAGATCAGGTGGGCCAACTCGGTGCAGAAGCCCATGCTGTATTTTCCTGCTGCGTAGCCTGAAATGGGGGACTTGCGGCAGTTAAAGGCAATGCTGCACTTTCTGAAAATATACCACCTGGACACAAAGAGGAATAGAAGAGACGGTTAGTCTAGCACGCTCCCAAACGAACTACTTCAGCAGCTGCTAGGTTTCTTTTTGGCCTATTACTTTTCTGTCTGGGATGTTTTTGTCAGCTTTGGCACAGAAAAAGGATGTCATTGCGAGTGACCCATGAAGACAAGATTCACTTTTGCCTTCCTTGCTCAGCTTTACTTGCTTCCTCACCCTGTTCCTGCCTTAGTTCCTGTGTTACCTGAAGGCGACGGGGGCCCAGCAGTACGAGGAGGAAGTTGGGCAGGTAGACCCTGGTAGAAAAAGTCCTTCCACCACTTGCCACCCCACTTTCTTCTCCCAGCTTCACATATTGGCCACCAGGGACTTGGTGCCCAGCAGTGCAATGGAAGGCAGCAGACAGACCCACCCTCGCCTTGAAGCTGCAGCTCATTAAACCACATCTTCAGTCGCTGATGGCCGATGAGAGAGCGACATCACTTGCTATTTTAGCACTTGAAAATGCCATTGGCCAATCTTTGGATCTCTTTAATGCTGCGCTTCAGTTCATGGGAGAAAGGTGAGAGAAGCGACCTTTCAGCTAAAGGCCTGGGGTTAACATCCTAACGCTGTCTCCTACTGTAACACTAATTAATACTGGCCAGCCGTGTGCTGGTGACAGTTCCATTTCTAGATGTTAGTACGTTTCAGTTACCGTTAAAATTAAAAAGTTTCTATATGTTTAAAGAAAATGCATTTGTTTTGTTTGCTTATATATGGCATGAATAAATACAGGTTTACAGAACCTAGCCCGCAAATTTATCATCTTATATGACAGAGAAAATCATGCATCGAAATTCTGCATTGAAATCATGAACTGAGCTACAAATGCCATGAAAAATAAGATATTCAAAATTTTAACATGGGGGGACACCAAAAACACGTCTTGCTTGGGGTGCCACTTGGTCTAGGGGAGGCCCTGTCAGGGAGAACAGGAGTTAGTCTCACATGTCTATTTTCAGGCTGTAATCTGTGGGCACCCTGCTCTGCGGGAGGGATCGTGGTAACCCAGACTCAGGGCTGGAACAGGCCCCTGATTGAGGGGGTGGCTGCATGGTTTACAGCGCTCTGATGTCTCAGACAATGTGTCTCTCCGAAAGCCTCAGATCTGCGTCCCCAGAAGGCTTCTGTGCTGCCTCCGCTCCTTTCACCTTCTACAGCAAGGAGCAGCAGCAAGGGTCAGGGATGAGCCA
This sequence comes from Gopherus flavomarginatus, assembly GCF_025201925.1. Taxonomy (NCBI): domain Eukaryota; kingdom Metazoa; phylum Chordata; order Testudines; family Testudinidae; genus Gopherus; species Gopherus flavomarginatus. The sequence continues at coordinate 45,783,425 of NC_066623.1, forward strand.
TAGGGCACTATGTGTGGGGCAGAGGCTTCAGGAGCCCAGAGTGTTTGCCTGTCTGGGCATTTTGGCTGAGACCTCAGGGACACATTGTGAGGCAGAATCCCAGGCATCTGTATGAAAGGAGCATAAGGACGTAAGAGCAGCCAGACTGGGTCAGACTGGGTCCATCTCGCCCAGTGTCCTGTCTTCCCATAGCGGCCAAAGCCGGGTGCCCCAGAGGGAATGAACAGAACAGGTAATCATCAAGTGATCCATCCCCTTTCACCCGCTCCCAGCAAACAGAGATTAGAGACACCTTCCCTGCACATCCAGGCTCAGAGCATGTCCTCCATGAATTGATTTAGCTCTTTTTTTGAGCCCTGTTATTGTCTTGACCTTCACAACATCCTCTGGCAAGGAGTTCCACACATTGACAGTGCATTGTGTGAAAAAATACTTTTGTTTGTTTGTTTTAAATGTGCTGCCCATTAATTTCACTTGGTGACCCCTAGTTCTTGAGAAGGAATAAGTAACACTTTCTTATTTCTTTCTTCACACCAGTCATGATTTTATAGACTTCTATCATATATTCCCTTGGTCATCTTTTCTCCAAGCTGAAAAGTCCCAGGCTTATTATTCTCTCTTCATATGGCAGACACTCCACACCCCTTTTCTGAACCTTTTCCAATTCCAATACATCTTTTCTGAGATGGGGTGACCATATCTGCAAGCAGTATTCAAGATGTGGGCGTACCATGGATTTATACAGCGGCAATAAGATTTTCTCTCTTATTTTCTATACCTTTCCTAATGATTCCCAACATTCTGTTCCCTTTTTGCCGGCCGCTGCACACTGAGTGGATGTTTGCAGAGAACTATCCACAGTGACTGCAAGATCTCTCACTTGAGTGGCAACAGCTATTTGACATCCCATTGTTGTATATGTAGAGTTGAGATTGTGTTTGCCAATGTGCATCACTTTGCATTTATCAGCATTGAATTTCATCTGCCATTTTGTTGCCCTTTCACATAGTTTTGTGAAATCTCTTTTTAGCTCCTCACAGGCTGCTTTGGACTTCACTGTTCTCTGTAGTTTTGGATCATCTGCAAATTTTTTCACCTCTCTGTTTAGCAGATCGTTTATCAATATGTTGACCACCACTGGTCCCAGTATAAACACCACTAGGTACGAGTTTGCATCCTGAAAACTGACCATTTATTCCTACCCTTTGTTTCCCAGCTTTTAACCAGTTATTGATCCATGTGAGGACCTTTCAGAGGTGAAAGTAAGCTGGTACGTTCTGGTATGGGGTACTGGCAAGAGCGGGTACGCTGTGCCAGGCCGGCCTGGCTTTCCCAGTCTGGTGATTTAAAGAGCCCAGGGCTCCCTGCAGTGGCCGGAGCCCCAGGCCCTTTAAATCGCCTCCTGAGCCCCGCTGCCAGAGCCCTGGGACCTTTAAATCACCTCCCAAGCCCTTCTGCTGGAGCCCCCGGGAGCAAATCACTGCCATGGATGCTGCTCTCTCCTGCACTACGAACACAGAGCAGGGGCGGTGGGAGCTTCCTTACAGTGGGGCGAGGGCACCGTTGTCTGAACTGTGGCGCTCTCATGACACCCCTTCCCCAAGGAACCACACTTACACCACCCCTCCCCCTGAGGCCACACCCACAGAACACCTCTTCCTCCCAAGACTCCACCCTTCCCCCTCCTTCATCACTTGTCCTAACAGCCGGTAAAGAGTGGTGGGGCCATGACCCCCTAACCCCCCTGTTCCAGCACACCTGACACAGAGCTAAGCAGGCCGCAGCATGCATGTGTGACAAAGGCTGCTGTGCTGAGCTGAGCCAGTGAGGGAAGCAGGGGCTGTCCCCTTCCCCCTGCCTCAGGACTGGTTGCTTGCAGCAGCTGTCTTAACTTAGAGACAGTGTGCCCACACACTCACTCACTCTTCCCCCCCCCCCAAACACATTGCAGTTGAAAAGCAGCTCTCAATCTAGTAGGATTCCCATGGAACAATGGGATGGAGAAACCTGCATCATGTGATGCTGTACTGGCCCGTGAGGGATTGCAAACCCTTCCCAAAGCACCTGCAGCCAGTTGCACAGCTACCCACAGTGCACTGCTCTCTGTGGCCATCCTAGAGTCTAGCATGGATGTGCTCTGGTAAGACAAGAGGCATAGTGTGGACATGCAACAGGTGTTTAATTCAAACACTTTAAATCCACATTACCCAATAGCGTAGATATAGCTTGGGAGCGAGACAAGACCCATCTCTGTTGAAACTAAACAACTTCAACTTCCTCCGTAGTTGACAGGATTTGAAGCTGCGTGGGGAAGACTCCAATGGATTCCTAGTCCATTGCCTTAACCACTCGGCCACAACTACTTGCTTGAGATGTGTCTCTCACTACACTCCAGTTCTGTTCTCACTGAGTGATCAATTCCAGAGGTTTCCTCAGACCAGCTTCCACAACACACTCACTGCTGTGCCATTGTGTAAGTGTGTCCATGGCTGAACTGCAAGAATTCCTGCTCATTTCCCTTCTGGCTGGAGCATGAAGAGAGTGTATTTGTGGTCAATGACCTTCCTGTAGATTGTTGTCCATTTCCTGCCTTGATCATTCAGACAGTTCCTTTACCATCCTATCCCCCGCACATCAGGGATTGCAATAGCAGGGGGCAGGTTTTCTCTGGGGCACTGAGATTTGTCATGGCGTTGGTGGCTCCTTTCTCTCCTCATCCTGGAGTAAACTCGGATTTTTATTCCATCCTTGATGTTTCAAGGCACAACAACAGATGACCAAGGAAAGAAGTGAACAGGGCCGGTCTCATGGGTGGGGCAAAGAGGTGTGGGTGGTGGACAGGGCAGGTCAGGGGAGGGGATAGAGAGGTGTGAGTGCTAGGCAGGGCTGGTCTTTGGGGAGGGGGCAGAGAGGTTTGGGCAGGGTGAGTCTCAGGGGAAGGGCAGAGAGGTGGGGGTAGCAGGCAGACCTTGGGGATGGGGGTGGAGAGACACAAGGAGGCTTTCGGGGAGGAGAGGAGTGAGCAAAAGGTTGACCAGCAGGCCTCAGCCAAAGAGAAAGAGCAGGGGTGGGAAATGGCCAAATGAGAGTGAGAGCAGAGCACAGGTGGGGCCTCAGAGGGAGGAGAATGAGTCAAGAGGATGGAGTGGGCAGCGCTGCCAAGAGGATTCAGGAGGCCTGGGGCAAAACAATTTTGGGGGCCCCTTCCATAAAAAAATGTTGCAATACTATAGAATAATATATTCTCATGTGATCCCTGCAGGGCCTGGGGCAAATTGCCCCACTTGCCCCCACTCCGGGTGACCGTGCCCTCAGCCTCTCCTCTTAAGTCCCCTGCCCCCTAATCATTTTTGTTGCCCTCCCCTAGACTCTCTCCAATTTGTTTCTGTAGTGGGAGGGCAAAAACTGGACGCAATGCTCCAGATGTGGCCTCACCAGTGCCGAATAGAGGGGAATAATCACTTCCCTCTATCTGCTGGCAATGCTCCTACTAATCCAGCCCAGCACGACCAGTTACCCATATTGAATGCAGACCAAGCAATATTTGATCAATTGGTTACAGTCCATTTAGGAAGTTCTTTCCTACCTATTCATAAAGAATGAAGATGCTCTGAGCAGAAGGAATAGAGCTGTCCTGTCCATGTAGTTAATCCATCTCCCCGAGAGGTGGCAGCTACGTCACTGGGGGAAGCTATGTGTGTGGGTGTGCAAGCTGTGGTGTCTCCATGTATCTATAAGTTTAATCAAACCCCATTTTTAAAAGCACTGTGGTCTGGGAAGAGAACAGGAAATCTCTGAGGCAGGGCCTGTCCTTCAAAATCTTTAAGATCACTGACTTACTTCCATAGCAATCATAGGAGTGTAGCTCAATGGTAGAGTGTTTAACTGCAGATCAAGTGGTCCGTGGCTCTAATCCCAGTGCTCCCTTATAAACCTCTCCTTTCAAGAAAAATAATTGCCTTCCCCTTATGTTGAGGAGTTCCACTGAATAGGGATCCCTGAAATGAATGGAAACACTCAGTGTTTTCCTGTGCAAATGCATGAAAATCTAGCAAACATGTTCCTTCACTGAAATCAGTTCCAATCCTCTGAAGGATTAAAGAATCCTTATTGAGGTTGCAGGAAAAAACCATCCCGATGTGCAGAAAGAATAGTAAATATGGCAGACGATCAGCTTGGCTTAACAGTGAAATCCTTGCTGATCTTAAACGCAAAATAGAAGCTTAAAAGAAGTGGAAGATTGGACAAATGACCAGGGAGGGGTATAAAAATATTGCTCAGGCATCCAGGAGTGAAATCAGGAAGGCCAAATCACACTCGGAGTTGCAGCTAGCAAGAGATGTTAAAAGTAAGAAGAAGGGTTTCTTCAGGTATGTTAGTAACATGAAGAAAGTCAAGGAAAGTGTGGGCCTCTTACTGAATGAGGGAGGTAACTTAGTGGACAGAGGATGTGAAAAAAGCTAATATATTCAAAGCTTTTTTTGCCTCTATCTTCACAAACAAGGTCAGCTCCCAGACTGCTGCACTGGGGAGCACAGTGTGGGGAGAAGGTGACCAGCCCCCTGTGGAGAAAGAAGTGGTTCGGGACTATTTAGAAAACTGGAGATGAGCACATGTCCATGGGGCTCGATGTGCTGCATCCGAGGGTGTTAAAGGAGTTGGCGGATGTGATTGCAGAGCCATTGGCCATTATCTTTGAAAACTCATGGTGATCGGGGGAGGTCCAGGATGACTGGAAAAAGGCTACTGTAGTGCCCATCTATAAAACAGGAAGAAGGAGGATCCAGGGAACTACAGACCAGTCAGCTCACCTCTGTCCCTGGAAAAATCATGGAGCAGGTCCTCAAGGAATCAATTCTGAAGCACTTAGGGGAGAGGAAAGTGATGAGGAACAGTCAGCATGGATTCACCAAGGGCAAGTCTTGCCTGACTAACCTTATTACCTTCTATGAGGAGGTAACTGGCTCTGTGGATGAAGGGAAAGCAGTGGATGTGTTATTCCTTGACTTTAGCAAAGCTTTTGATATGGTCTCACACAGTATCCTTGCCAGCAAGGTAAAGAAGTATCGGCTGGATGAATGGACTGTAAAGTGGATAGAAAGCTGGCTAGATCGTCAGGCTCAACTGGTAGTGATCAAAGGCTCAATGTCTAGTTGGCAGCCGGTTTCAAGCGTAGTGCCCCAAGGGTCGCTCCTGGGGCAGGTTTTGTTCAATATCTTCATTGATGATCTGGAGGATGGTGTGGATTGCACCTTCAGCAAGTTTGGAGATGACACTAAACTGGGAGGAGTGGTAGATATGCTGGAGTGTAGGGATAGGATACAGAGGGACCTAGACAAATTGGAAGACTGGGCCAAAAGAAACCTGATGAGGTTCAACAAGGACAAGTGCAGAATCCTGCACTTAGGATGGAAGAATCCCATTCACTGTTACAGACTAGGGGCCGAATGGCTAGGAAGCAGTTCTGCAGAAAAGGACCTAGGGGTTACAGTAGACGATAAGCTGGCTATGAGTCAACAGTGTGCCCTTGTTGCCAAGAAGGCTAACGGCATTCTGGGCTGTATAAGTAGGGGCATTGCCAGCAGATCGAGGGATGTGATCATTCCTCTCTATTCGGCATTGGTGAAGCCTCATCTGGTGTACTGTGTCCAGTTTGGGGCCCGACACTACAAGAAGGATGTGGAAAAATTGGAAACAGTCCAGCAGAGGGCAACAAAAATGATCAGGGGTCTGAAGCGCATGACTAATGAGGAAAGGCTAAGGGAACTGGGCTTGTTTAGTCTGCAGAAGAGAAGACTGAGGGGGGATTTGATAGCTGCTTTTAAGTACCTGAAAGCAGGTTCCAAAGAGGATGGATCTAGACTGTTCTCAGTGGTAGCAGATGAGAGAACAAGGAGTAATGGTCTCAAGCTGCAGTGGGGAAGGTTTAGGCTGGATATTAGGAAAAAACTTTTTCACTAGGAGGGTGGTGAAGCACTGGAATGGGATAGCTAGGGAGGTGGTGGAATCTACTTCCTTAGAGGTTTTTAAGGTCAGGCTTGACAAAGCCCTGGCTGGGATGATTTAGTTGGGAATTGGTCCTGCTTTGAGCAGTAGATTGGACTAGATGACCTCCTGAGGTCCCTTCCAACCCTATATTCTATGATTATATGATTAGATGCTCTAATGGTCTCTTCTGGCCATAAAGTCAACTAATTTCTGAAAAATGGAGCATAGCATTGGGAGCAGCATCTGATGTTTTACTGTCTATCCGGTTTGCTGCCTAGAACGAACACTCCTTGAATGGGGTGATCCACAGGGAGTAGCTCAAACATCCAAAGTGCCTGGCCTGGGGCAGGACATTGGCACAGCAAGGGAGGGGTGTGGTAGTGAAATCACAAAGGCCTTTTGCAGGACCTCACACTATTGGTCAAAGGTGGTGGGGAAGTGGTGACCTCACAGAGAGATGCTGACGTCAGCCAGGCAGGACAGGGGCGAGGGGCCAGGGAAACCTCAGAGACCCCTTTGGCTTTGCTTCAGCAAGTCTCCTTCTCCAGGTCTCTCCGTGAGGACTGATAGAGCATTCGGATTCACAGATGTGAGAGCCAGGAGGAACCTCTTTCGAGTTTTCTCCTTCCCTTGTAGTGATTTTTTAGAAAACAGCCGTCCCTTTTTAGAAGGTAAGAGTCTCCTGGAGGTTTGAAACCTGTTCAGTCTGATCCATCTGGTGACAGTTGAATTCTAGACATGGAAAACACGAGCTTTAGGAGGCAGAATTTTATTGCACACCTGGGATTTTGTCCCTTAGAATCAGTGGGGACATAAGGGTTTGTCCTTTCTGTTTCAGCTTTTCCTCCATCCATCCTTCCCTCCTTTCTCTTATTCTCTTGCTTCGTTTCTCCTTTTTCCTATTCCCCTCCCAACACCAGCAGGTGTGCTTGTGTGTGTGTGTGTGTTGTGGGGGAGTGCTCTGCAGCTCCCACTGTGAGAGATCCACCCAAAAATGTGGGACTGAAATAGTGCTTGGGCAGTGATCCCCAGCAGTCACCTGGGCCATCTTTTGGGCTCTCTGGTAAGAATGAGACCCCTGCGGAACCCCACTTGTTATACCTTTTCAGCAGGATTGGGAGCCATTAATAACTACTCTCTCTCTCAAAAACCTTCTCAGAAACTTGGACACCCCCCCTTGCTATAAATAAAATTTCTAAATCCCAGATTTCTAAAAAATGTCTCTAGTTCTGTATTTCGTGGTTTTTCTCTCAAAAGGTAATGTTACTGCAAGCTGAATAAGGCAACGCTTCAAAGGAAAACATTAGAAATGGTAGGGGAGAAATAGGAAAGGAAAAAGCCCCTTTTCTCAGGAGATACAAACTCGACTTCCTCCTGTTTCTATCACCAGTGGATTTAGCCTCCCTCCTCATGTGCTGTAAATAAAATAAAGAGGAGATAAGGTGGTTTGGCACAAACCAAGTAAGTGTAGTCAGGGTAAAGGTACAGAAAACTAGGGGAACAGGGGAAAATGCAAACGTAATGAATACAATGAAACAGTGACTGACTTTAGGAGCTTAACACTCAGGCCCATAAACTCTCCCTTGGAAACTGGAAAACATTAAACGATGCCCCAGCACAGAAACCTTTTCCCACTGTTCCGGTGCAGTGGATCCCACATGCCGGCACGATGCCCAGGACCTTCCACTCTCTGGCTGATTTAGAGCCGTTGAGGAGCAACACTGGGGAGTCCGGATGGCAGTTGGGTTTCGTCGCTGGCAGGGAGGCCCTCTGGGATGCTGGACACCAGGAATGCAGGATGGCAGGAATGGGGGTGACAGGCCTCCTGTTCCTCAGTCTCATGGTGGGACCGAGGGAGGGTCTTCACTCTCCAGCTCAGGAGCACTGTGAAGACTCGACCATGTACGAGTGACAGAGAGATTCTCTCCTTCACCTTCACTGCAGAACTGTTACCTTTTGTCAGAGCCAGACAGTTTATCTTCATCACATTCTATCCATCCACTTCTCTAAGTGTCGTGTGATGAAGCATTCTCCATTGTCTGTGCTTGGATATGATGTTTTGACTGCTTTAATCCTATGTCAGAGTTGCTATGAGTGGAGATGAAAGTGTCAAAGACCTGGGAAGGGAGTTCAAACGGATCCCAAACACAGTGTGATCATTGGGAGTTCAAATCCCAAGTTCCATCTATTGGTAAAGCCACTTCTGGCAAGGTGGCTGTTCTGTCCCCCATTATGGCACGAGTTTGGAATACGGGCAGCACAGAGCCAATATTCATAACATCAACTACAAAAATGAAACACAGCTAGAGATAGCGTAATTATAATCAGCCAATCAGAACCTCTCCATAGACCCCTTACGTACATGAAAACCTTTATACAATGTTGGCTGCAAATATAGAACAGTGGTCGCAACGGTGACATATACAGGTACAGATTATGTCAATATTGTCACAGGAGGTGACACGGTATCAGTGAGACTGATACTGGAATCCTGCCTCCAGTTTTGATGTCCTCATTTGAAAAGATGATGTGAAATTGGAGCTGGGTCAGCAAAGAGCCACGAAATGTTCTGAGGGCTGGAGAAAAATGCCTTCCAGTGAGGTCTAATGGTCTCTTCTGGCCATAAAGTCGACTAATTTGTGAAAAACTGAGTGTAGCATAGGGAGCAGCATCTGATGTTTTCCTGTCTAGCTGGCTTGCTGCCTAGAACGAACGCTCCTTGAGTGGGGTGATCCACAGGGAGTAGCTTAAAACTGCAAAGAGGCTGGCCAGGGGCAGGACATTAGCACAGCAAGGGAGAGGTGTGGCAGTGAAATCAAAAAGGGCTTTTGCAGGACCTCAGACTATTGGTCAAAGGTGATGGGGAGGTGGTGACCTCACAGAGAAATGCTGACATCAGTCAGTCAGGACAGGGGCGAAGGGCCAGGGAAACCTCAGAGACCTCTGTGGCTTTGCTTCAGCAAGTCTCCTTCTCCAAGTCTCTCTTTGAGGACTGACAGAGTATTCAGGTTCACGGACGTGAGCACCAGGACAAACTTCTTTCTAGTTTTCTCCTTTCCTTGTAGTGATTTTACTAGAAAACAGCCGTCCCTGTTTAGAAGGTAAGAGCCTCCTCGAGGTTTGAAACCTGTTCAGCCTGATCCATCTGGTGAGAGTTGAATTCTAGGCATGGAAAACATGAGCTTAAAGAGGTAGAATTTTATTGTGCACCTGGGATTTTGTCCCTTAGAATCACTGCGGACATTAGGGTTTGTCCTTTTTGTTTCACCTTTGCCTCCATCCTTCCCTCCTTTCTCTTTGTCTCTTGCTTCTTTGGTCTTTTCTCCTGTTCCCCTTCCAACATCAGGATGTGTGTGTGTGTGTGTGTGTGCGTGTGCGTGTGCGTGTGCGTGTGTGCGTGTGTGTGTGTGTGTGTGTGTTGCGGGGGAGTGCTCTGCAGCTCCCACTGTGAGAGGTCCACCGAAAAATGTGGGGCTGAACTAGCACTTGGGCAGTGATCCCCACCACTGACCTGGGCCATCCTTTGGGCTCTCTGGTGAGAACCCTCAGCCTCCCCTCCTCAGTCTCTACCCTGATTGGCTGAGCAGGGTGTTATTGACAGGGAGGAGACTCAGGTCCATGTTGTTCTCTTTTAAGAACAAGGAAATAAGTCAGAACCAGTTCTATGTTTGACAAACTTTGCTGTTTCTCTGCATTAATGGTCTCTGAGCAGTTCATGATTCTCTCTAACATTGCAGTTCTCCTCAAATACTTGCTGAATATTTACTGTGCATTGTTGTTGGTCTGGAGCTCATCTGAGAGCACATTATTCAGGTCATTCAATGTCTGAAATTCAAGATCGGATGGTTAGTTTGAAAATCAGGGCTCTTGGATCCTATTCCCAACTCTGCCTCTGACTGGCTATGTGATCTAAGACAAGTCAATTCTCCGTTCTCAGCCTTAGCTTCTCCTTCTTTCAAGTAGGGATAATAATGATCCACTCATACCTACCTCATGGTGGGTGGACGATGGGGATCCATTGGAGAGTGTCACTAAGAGTAGTGCATAATATGAGGTGTCCCATCACGTTTACTCAGAGCAGATTATGACATAATAGATTAGCTGAAACAGTCTTTTTTATTTGCATTTTTTTATTTTGGAATTGTTAAGAGTAGCAACGACTTAGCTCAGACTGAAGCATCTTATCTAATTTTCAAGATCTAAGTGTCTTCTCTTTGTGTATGACGAGACAATTTAACACACTGCGACAAACAGGAGATGCTTTTGTTTTGCAACAAAATCTTTTTTCAAAGAACTTCCATCTCACTTGTTATGATTCTGAGAAACAAACTGGTTTAGTCTGAATGGGATATTCGGACAGAAACGGTTGGAATGAAATTTTCCCACCATCTCAATTCCTGAAATCTATCCCTGCCTCTGGGGGGATTTGTTATCCGTTAGAACAGGAGTCAGGACTGGTGGATTCTCTTTCTGGCTCTGCCACCGCCTTGCTGTGTAGGCCCTTGGGTAGGTCACTTCCTTTCTCTGTACCTCAGGCTCCTCCCCATGTGTCCAATGCGAACAGGAACAATTCTTGAACTCTGGGCAGTTGTGAGCCTGAGTGAGAGAAGGGGTGTTGAAGCCCTCTCTGAAGGAGAAAGGGGAGTTTCTTGGTGTTTTCACCAAGGAATTTTAAAGTTTTCTAAAATGTCTAGTCTGCAGAAACAAGAAATATTCGAGGCCAAACTTTTTAGCCACTGCCTTTTTAAAAGCCCACTCAGGGATGTGAGTCCTGTCTTTTAGGTACCTGTGGTTCTTTGCCAGCAGGAGAGAAGAGGTACCTGCCTCCATTTTTGTGGCCTTAACAAACCAAATGATGTGCCCCAGTTCTTGATGAGATCCCTGAAAAAGAACGTCTTCCCATCCCTGAACAAGACAGGACCTGTCTTTCAAAGGGGAACAAAGAGACCCCTGGGACTTACAGACTAGCTAGCCTCCCTTCCATAGCTGGAGAGATACTGCAATACATTCTTAAAAACTCAGTTTGTCAGCAGCACCTATAGGATCATTTGGTTCTTAGGACAAGTGAGCATGGATTTGTCAAGAACAAATCATTCCAAACCAATCCTCTTTCCTTCTTTGGCAGGGTTCCGGGCCTGGTGGAGGTGGGTAAACAGTAGATGGGATCTATCTTGCTGTTACTAAGGCTTTTCACACAGTCCTGTAGGACATTCTCACAAGTGAACGAGGGAAATGCAGTCAAGCTGCAATCAGTGTAATGTGGGTGCAGAGCTGGTTGAAAGCCCAGACTCCAGGAGCCCTTCTCCAGGTTTGACTGTCCAACAGAGAGGGTGTACCTAGTGGGTCTGTCAGGGATCAGTCCGGGGTCCGGTAGTATTCAGTAGTTTCATTAATGATATGGAAAATGCAGTGGAGACCATGCTTCTAAAATTTGCAACTGACACCAAGCACTTAGGAGCACAGGACTGGAATTCAAAACATCCTTAACAAATTGGAGACTTGGTCTTCTTGATCCAAACTCCATGGTTGGGCCCCTCTCTCTAGACTGGGCTGAAGTGAAACCCCAGAGCCAAACACTCCTCCTGGGCAGTGTGCTCCTCCCTTGAATGGTCAGATACTGCTTAGCACTGTCAGAGCAGCTTTTGCTGGGGGATTCTCCCAGCATTTTCCAATAGCGGGAAAGTATGAAATCCCCATTTGACTGCTGAGGACAGAGCCCTAGAGGGGGGAGCAACTTGCCCAAAGTCCCCCAGGAAAAGGAAAACAACCAGCAGTGGAACCAATAGGAAATCCAGCAATGGAACTCAGGTGTCCTGGGGGTGTGCTAGGGTGACCAGATGTTCCAATTTTATAGGGATAGTCTGAATTTTGGGGTCTTTTTCTTATCTAGGATCCTATTATCCCCCACTCCCTGTCCCAATTTTTAACATTTGCTGTCTGGTCACCCTAGGGTGTGCACATGTGTGGGTCCCAGCTTCTCCCTGCCCCACTCATTGAAGCAGATGTGCAGGGTTACTGCCCTGGGAACTGCAGGGTCCAGTGGACATAGGGTTGGCTGGAGATAGGGTCTGGCTACAGGCAGGGCAAGGGGTGCGGGGCTGTCTGGCTCCAGGCAGGGGGGTGCATCAGGGGTTGGCTGGAGACAGGGCAGGGGATGCAGGGCTGGCTGCAGACAGGGAGTGCTGGGCTGGTGCAGGCTGTGGGGTGTGAGGGGGGCTGGCTAGCTTTGGGCAGGGCCACAGGGGGATGCAGCAGGAGTTGGCTGGAAACAGGGCAGGGGGTGTGTCAGGGGTTGGCTGTGGGGCTGGCTGCAGGCAGAGCAGGGAGGATGCGATTGGTGTGGGCAGGGCAAAAGGTGCAGGGTTGGCTGGAGACAGAGGCTGGCTGCGGACAGGACAGCGCTGGGGGTGCAGGGCTGGCTGCAGGCAGGGCATGGGGCAGGGCCGGTGCAAGGATATTTCGTGCCCTAGGCGAAACTTCCACCTTGCGCCTCCCCCCCCCGCGCTCCCACCCTGAGGCGCCCCACCCATTGCAGCTCCCCCCCTCCACCCTGAGGCTCCCCTCTTGTGGCAACTCCCCCGGTCTGCCCTGCGGCACCCCCCTCGCCCCAGCTCACCCCTCCTCCGAGCACGAGCACCCCGAGCACACTGTGGCCACTTCACTTCTCCTGCCCCAAGGCTTGTGGTGCCTAAGCCTGCCAAGCAGTCAAGCACCCTCCTCTGAGCCACAGCAGCCCTAACAGTTGACAATAGAGGCACCTTAACCCCTGAATTCCTTTAATGTGTCCCCCTCCAGGGTCCAGCTCCCATCACCAGATACTCAGGGTATCTCTATACCACCTTCCGAATCGATGGGCAGCGATCGATTCAGCGGGGGTTGATATATCATGTCTAGTGTAGATGCAACACATCGAGTGCTCTCCCTTTGACTGCTGTACTCCAGCTCGGTGAGAGACGCAGGCAGAGTCTACGGGGAGCTGTAGCAGTCGACTCACTGCGAATGTGACATTATAAGTATAATCTAATATCTCATTGCAAGGTGACAGGGCCAGAAAGAGTAATTAACTCACCTCACCGACTGACCTGACCCATAGGTGAACCTTAAGAACTGGTTAGCAAGATAAGTAAATGAAGAGAGCTTTGAAATGCAAGTCTGCAGTGTTAGAGGTAGAAGGGGAGATGTTTGCTCAGGTCTTGTGATGTAAGCAAACAAGTCTTGTCTATTGCTATAGTTTTAATTCAAAGAGCAAGAAAGGAATATTAACATTTATGATGACACTTGAGTGAAATAGTATTATTGTCTCTGTGTCTCTTTGAAGGTTGTGGAAACCTTTATCTGAACTGTTTAATGAATAAATTACCCTGTACTAATTGCCAGGATGTTTGGAAGGAGAGTTAAGCCTATTGTTTTCTCAGGCCGAAAGGCGGCTGGAAATGTATAAGAAGCCTGGGACTCGATCCTTCTTCATCTCAGATCTGCTTTGGGTTTCAAGAGGGGGAAACCTTAAGCCACAAGGATTGAGATCCCCAGTCATTGACTGGAGCCACCCTGAATATGGACATTGGACTATAAAATATGGACTATTTCTAAAAGGACTTTTGGCTACTACAAGCTCACCTCTACTATGTATCTGAACCTCAAGAATTGAATTCAAGTCTATATGTCTATTAATCTTTTAACCAACACTCTCTCTCTTTTCTTTTCTAATAAATTTTAGCTTAGTTAATAAGAATTGGCTATATCATGTATTTTATGTAAGATCTAAGTTATAATTGAACCTGGGTATGTGGCTGATTCTTTGGGATTGGAAGAACCTTTTCTTTTATATGTTGAAGTAAGATTTTCAAGAATCATCATAATATCTGACAGGTGTGTCTGGACTTAGGCCTGAGGCTGGGTACTTTAAGGGAACTGCGTGGTTTAAACTTCTAAGTAACCAGTGAGGTACTACAGAAGCTGTATTGTGCTGACTTGGTAAATCTAAGTATTGAAATAACCAGCAGCGTTTGGGATTTGTCTGCCCTGTTTTGTTTGCAGTTCACCCTGATTAAGTGACCTCAACTGGCTCCCACAGGGAGCACCGTCACACCTACATCCAGGCTGTTGGGATCCAGGGGATCTTAGGGGCCTTGAGGTGCACAGATAGCTACGTCCAGGCCGTATTGGTCCCTGGGGGGCTTAGAGAGTTGTGGGGGGACACAGATACCAATCTCCAGGATCTAGGGGTCCCAGGGGGGCTGAGGGAGTTCTTGGGGGGCATAGATACCTACGTCCAGGCTGCAGGAATCCTGGGAATCTTAGGGGATTTTTGGGGGCCCAAGATACCTATGTCCAGGCTGTAGGGGTACCAAGGGGTTTTAGGGGTTCGAGTGGGCACAGATATGTATGTCCAGGCTGTTTCGGTCCCAGGGGCGATTAGAGGTTTCGTGAGGGGCACAGATATCTACATCCAGATTGTAGATGTCCCGGTGCAGGGTTAGGGGGGTTGTGGGGGTACAAATACCTACATCCAGGCTGTAGGGGTTCCTGGGGGGTTAGGGGGTTTCTGAGGGGCACATATACCTACGTGCACACTGGAGTGTCCCAGGGGGCTTATGGAGTCTATATGGGGCACAGATATCAATGTCCTGGCTATATAGGTCCCTGGGAGGCTTAGGGGGCTTGTGAGGGGCACAGATACCTAAGCTCAGGATGGAGGGGTCTACATGGGGCTTAGGTGTTTGGTGCGGGGCACAGATACCTACGTCCAGGCTACAGGGGTCCCGGAAGGGCTTAGAGTCTGTCATGGAGTGTGGGGGAGTCCGGTCCTGCAGCTCTCGTCCAGGGACACACAGTGACTTTCAGCCAGCCAGTAAAACAGAAGGTTTATTGGACAACAGGAGTGAAGGATATAGCAGAGTTTGGAGGCACAAGCAGGACTCTCCAATCGAGTCCTTCTAGGGGTTCAGGAAGCTTAGTTCCCAGTTTGGGATTCCCTGAATTCCAACAACCCAGCTCCAAACCAAAACTGAACTATCTACCTCCAGCCAGCCCCTTCCCTTCTCCACATTCCCGGGCAAAAGTGATGACCCCTTCCCCCCTGCCTAGCTCAGGTTACAGGCTTAGGTCCGGTCCCTCATATAAAGTCACCCCCTGCTTTCCCATCCCGCACACAGATAGTCTCTACTCCATCACAGTGATGCCCAGAGCATTTCCCACATGGAGCAACAGTGACACCGTGTGGTAACGCAGGGTAATGCACAGAGCATTTCCTGCATGGAGCAACAGTGACACCTTGTGGCCACGCAAGGTAATGCACAGAGCATTTCCCGCATGGAGCAACAGTGACACCGTGTGGCCACTCAGGGTAATGCTCAGAGCATTTCTCTCACAGAGGAACAGTGACACCATGTGGCCACGCAGGATAATACACAGAGCATTTCCCTCATGGAGCAACAGTGACACCTTTTGGCCACGCAGGGTAATGCACAGAGCATCACAACTACGTAGAGGCTGTAGAGATCCCTGGTGGGCTTAGGGGTCATGGGAGGTACAGATAACTATGTCCAGGCTGGAGGCATTTCGGGGGGCTTAAGGTGGTTCGTTGAGTCACAGATACCTACGTCCAAAATGGTCGGGACCCTGGGGGAGTTAGGGGAGTTGTGGGGGGCCTAGGTACTTGTGTCGAGGCTGTAGAGGTCCTGGTGGGGATTAGGGGCGTCGTGGAGGACACCAATACCTACGTCCGGCTGGAGGGGTCCCTGGATATCTTAGGGGGTTGTGGTGAGGACAATGATCCCTGGGTTTTTAGGGACTTGGTGAGGGGCACAGATACCTACGTATGTCCTGGAGGGTTCCCTGGGGAGGCTTCGTATTATATTGGACAAAGATTCCTATGTCCAGGCTATAGGGATTCTGGGGGGGGTTAGGGCATCGGGGGGAACAGATACCTACATCCAGTCTGGAGGGGTCCCGGGGGACTTAGGGGGGTTGTGAGGGGCACAGATATGTACGTCCATGCTGGAGAGGCTCCGAGGAGGATTAGGGTGTTTGCGGAGAGCAGAGATACCTATCTTCAAGCTCAAGGGGTCCCTGCGGGGCTTAGGGGTTTTTTTGGGAGGCATAGATATCTATGTCCAGGTTGGAGTGGTTCCTGGGGGTTTAAGGGGTTCCTGGGGGACACAGATACCTAGGGCCATGCTGTAGGGGTTCCCGGGGTGGATTAGGGGTTTTCTGGGGGGAACAGATTCATACGTCTAGGCTGTAGGGGTCCCTGGGAAGCTTAGGGGGTTTGTGAGGGGCTGAGATACCTACGTCCAGGCAATCGGGCTTCCAGGGGGAATTAGTGTGTTGGGGGGGCACAGATGGCTAGGTCCAGGCTGGAGGATTCCCGCGGTGGTGTGCTTAGGCAGTTTGTGAGGGGCACAGATACCCGCATCCAGGCTGGAGGGGTCCCTGGGGGACTAAAGGGGTTTCTGGTGGGCACAGATACCCACCTCCAGGCTGGAGGGGTTCCTCGGCACTTAGGGATTGTGCGGGGCACAGATACCTCCGTCCATGCTGGTGGGTCCCTGGCAGGCTTAGCGGGTTCGTGGAGGGCACAGATACCTAAGTCCAGGCTGGAGGGGACCAGGGGGCTCTTATTGGTTTCGGGGGGCAAAGATACTTATCTCTAGGCTGTAGGGGTCCCTGGTGGGCTTAGGGAGTTTAGGGGGCCCCAGATACCTAAGTCCATGCTGTAGGCGTCCCTACAGGTGCTTATGGGTTCGTGGGGTGCACAGATACTTATGTCAAGGCTGGAGGGGTCCCTGGGGGTTGGGGTTTCGTAGGGGGCACAGATATGAAACTCCAGGTTTTAGTAGTTCCAGGGGGGCTGTGGGGGTACAGATACCTACATCTAGGCTGGAGAGGTCATGGGGGGTATAGGGGGTTTGTGGCGGGCACAGATACCTAGATCCAGGCTGTCGGTGTCCCAGGGAGATTAGGCGATTCACTGAGGTCTCAGATACATACAGGCTGGATGTGTCCCGAGGAGCTTAGGGGGTTCGTGGGGTGCTCAGACACATGTGTCCAGGCTGTAGGGATCCCTGGGGGCTTAAGGGGTTCGTGGGGGTCATAGATAGGTATATACAGGCTGAAGGGGTGGCTGGGTCGTTTAGAGGGATTGTGGGAGCACAGATACCTACGTCCAGTCTAAAGGGGTAATGGGGGTGCTTAGGGGATCGGGGCAGACACAGATACCTGCGTCCAGGGTCTAGGGGTCCTAAGGGGATTGGGGGTAGAGGGGGGAACAGATGCCTACGTCCTAGCTGGATGGGGTCCTGGGTGGTTTAGGAGATTCGTTGGAGTCACAGATACCTTCGTCCAGGCTGTAGGGGTTTCTGGGGCGTTAGGGGGTTTCTGGGGGTCACAAATATCTACATGCAGCTTGGGGGTGTCTTAGAGGGCTTAGGAGATTTATGGGGTGCACAGATACCAATGTCTTGGCTGTAACGGTCCCAGGGTGGCTTTGCTGGTTCGTGGGGGGCACTGATACCTACATCCAGGCTGTAGGGGTTCCCGTGAGGATTAGGGGGTTTATGGGGGGGAACAGATACCAACGTTCTGGCTGTAGATGTTCCTGGGGCGCATAGAGGGCTGAGGTGGCACATAACCCTACATCCAGGCTGTCGGGGTCCCGTGGGGGATTAGGGGGTTCGTGGAGAGCTCAGATACCTACGTCCAGGTTGGAGATGTCCTGGGAAGGATTAGGGAGTTTCTGGGGTGCACAAATACCTATCTCCAGGCTGTAGGGGTCCCTGTGGGCCTTATGGGTTCGTGGGGGTGAGAGATAACTATCTCCCATCTTTAGGGGTCGCTGGGGAGGCTTAGATGGTTTGTGGGGGGCCCAAATACCTACATCCAGGCTCGAGAGGGGCTTATAGGGTTCGTGGGTGGCACAGATACCCATGTCCAGGCTAGAGGGGTGGCTGGGGGGCTTAGGGAGGTTGTGGGAGCACAGATACCTAACTGCAGGCTATAGGGGTCTCGGGGGTGCTTAGAGGTCGGGGCAGGCACAGATACCTAAGTCCAGGCTGTAGGGACCCGAGGGGATTGGGGGTTGTGGGGGGCAGAGATACCTACGTCCAAACTGGAGGGCTTCCTGGGGGTTTAGTGCATTTGTGGGGGTCACAGATACCTACGCCCAGTCTGTAGGGGTCCCAGGGTCACCTTAGGGGATTGTAGGGGGTGCAGATACCTAACTTCAGGCTATAGGGGTCCCAGGGGTGCTTAGGAGGTGAGGGGTGCAGATACCTATGTCCAGCTTGTAGGGGTCACTTAGGGGGCTTAGGGGGTTGTGGAGGTAAAGATACCTACATCCCGGCTGAAGGAGTCCTCAGGGGGTTCGTGTGGGTCAGAGATACCTACGTCCAGGCTGTAGGGGTCTTGGGGGGCTTAGGGGGTTTCTGGAGGTCACAGATACCTCCGTGAAGACTAGATTGGTCCCGGGGGATTAGGAGGTTTATGGGGTGCACAGATGACAACTTCCAGGCTGTACAGGTACCTGGGGGGCTTAGGGAGTTGTGGGGGGCACATATACCTATGTCAAGGCTGGAGGGGTCCCTGGAGGGCTTAGAGGTTCATGGGGGCACAGATACCAAAGTCCAGCTGAGCTTTTCCCTGGGGACAACCTGCGCGCAGCTACGATCAGCTGTTTGCTGGGCAGGCTCCACTCAACTGCTCCCCCCTCCCTCCTCTTGCTGGGGCTGAGTGAGTCCCCCCCAAACAGCCTCAGGGGTCGGGGTGGGTGGGGGGTGAGGGTTCAGCAGCAGCACAGCCTGCCCCGCTTCCCTGGGGCTGCCCCGCACCTCCCGGGTTGATGGCTCTGCCATGGCCTCCGCGTGAATCACTGCTCCCCGCCCGCCAGGCTCAGCTCCGGCCACAGCAGCATCCGGTGCCCCAGGGAGCCTGGCTAGGCTGGGGCTGGGGGCAGTGGTAGGTTGGGGGGAGGCGAAGCTCCAGATACTGGCAGGGGGCGGGGTGGGAGAGGAGTCCAGCTGGAGTGAAGGAGGAGAAGCCCCGGACTGGACAAGAGCCACGCTGGGGAGGGGGCGTGGAGGAGGAGAAGCCTAGACCCCAGCAGGAGCTGCAGTGGGGGGGATGAAGGGGGAGAGGAGCCACCCTGGGGCAGGGAGGAGAAGCCCTGGACCCTGGCAGAAGATGTGGGGCTGAAGTTCCCATCTCGGGAGCTTTTTAACAGGTCTGTGCATTTCATCATTTTATTTCTGTCTTATGCTTACATTCAGTTCTTTGAGTAATGAGTTCTAAAATGCTTCACCTCTCCTGGCTGCAGTAATTATCATTATTACTGTTATTACCATATTGTACCGCTTCTCCTCCCCCTAACCTCCCACCCCGAACCTTGAGGCTGTTTGGAGGGGGAATCACTCAGCCCCCGCAGGAGCAGGAAGAGGGTATCATTTCAAAAGTCTTGATCTGTTGAACATTAATATTGTGTTGGACTGTGTGTGTAGCATTGGTTGGGAAGTTATGAAGTTTGCTCTGTGTGTGTTACTGAGATATGTTATGAGGTTGGGAAACGCCCACCACCAGCCTTTCAGGTGTGACAATGGAGGAGCCAGACTCGCTGCTGGCCCATTAAAGGGATCCACACTCCCAAGGACTATCCCAGGAACCGTGTACAATGCAGACTTTTCCGAGATATCACAGAGACAATGGACACTGCTTGACTCACATCCTAGCACAGGAGTTTTCTAGAAAGTTGGAAGAAACTATGAAAGAAGGGTAGAGACATCATGACTTGGCCTCTCTCCCCACAACTCAACAGCTGGAAACACACCTGGAAGACAAAACTGATTCAGAAACCAGAAGAGAATAATAATAATACATTCAAATCAAAGTCCCCAAACAGACTACTATTCGTTTTTCAGCAGAAAATTTTCAGTTTGGGGATTTTCTTTTCCCAGTCAGACTTTGCCAAGGGAAGCACAGAGAAAATATTTGAGTTGCCTCCTTCAGAACAGCTTGACCTAGACACTCGCTCTGGTTCATTGTTGTGGCCTTGCTCAGAATGGGGGTATTTTAATTATTTGGGGAGGTCTCAGGGTGTTTGGGGGAGATTAAGAGGATGTTACCTTTTGAGAGAAAAGCTAAGAAATAAAGGCACAGAGAAAAAATTTTTTTAGAAATGTGGGATTTAAAAATTTTATTTAAAGCAATGGGGGGGAGTCTGAGTTTTTCAGAAGGTTTTTGTTTGCAGGAAGCAACATTGCTAGAGCTGTTATTGTACCGAAGGGGGAAGATGGTTGTCTATAAAGGAGGGGTGAAGTCCAAATGCCGCCGATGAGAATGAGATTCAAACCCATGCGTGCAGAGCACAATGGACTAGCAGCCCATCACCTTAACCACTCAGCCACTTCATCTGAACTATCGTAAAATGGACAGGAAGAGAAATCTAAGGCCGGCAGAGATAGGGACAATACGGAGTTTTTAAATACTAAGCATAACTAGGGTCTGACTGAGCTCCTCCCTCACATCTAGTGAGGAGCTGGGGGAAAGACTTCAGGAACAGATCGTGTTTGTATAGACACACCTACTCTGCCTAGCTATGCAGCATGATGAGGCCGCTTCCCCAAAATGACCAGTTTGGGATGGTGGTGGGTTACAAATCACTTTAGGATTGAGTGGAATGAAATGTTATTATCCTTCCTGTATGAGTGAAGAGCAGCAGAACATACCTAGTCCGTCCTGATGGAGAGGTAGGTGGGTGAGGAACAGCTTTTATTGGACTGCAGAGAAGTGATTGAAGACATCACCCTAAACCAGTGGTCCCCAAACATTTCACATTGTGCCCTCTTAGCCATGGCTGTGGCCCCTCGGAAGCCATGGTCGAGAACTGGGGCTCGGAGTGGGGCTGTTGCTTGCTGGGAAGAGGGGTGCAGACAGCGTAAAGGGGTCGATGCCGGGCTGGGAGCCAGAGTCTCAGGCTGAGGGTGGGGTTGGGGAAGAGCTGGGACAGAGTGGGGCTGAGTAGTGCTCCCTCCCTGCCCTCCATAGGGGCTGCTCAGGCCCTGAGGTGCCTCCATGAATCTTCCTCTGTGTCCCCCTGGGAGTCATGCCCCACATTATGGGGACCACTGAACCCTACTCTCTAAGCAGGAGCTAGTGATGCCAAAGCCCAGGGAAAGGGAGAACAAGTGCGGGGGCCCCAGCTCCAGAACCATCCCCCTCCGACTTCTGTCTGTGGCTGTGCCCCCTTCCACACCTTCCACCCATGGCCCCATCCACTGTCACCTCTGTTCCAACCCTTCCTCCACTGGCCCCACCCTATCACTCCTTTATCCCTTCCCCGCTGTAGCCCTGAGACTAGAGAAGCTCTGTGCCCCTGCTGCAGCCCCCAGGTAATAGAAGGGAGTGGGAGCTCCTCCAGCCCTGGGGCCACCATGGGGGAGACTTTTCCAGGGAGACCCAATTTGGCCAGGGCCCCCCTGGGACCCCGACAGCCTGGATGTAGGGTTATTTGCAACCACAGCCCCTCTATGCACCTCGGGAACATCTACAGCCAGGACGTTGGTATCTGTGCCCCCCATAAACCCCCTAATCCCCAAGGGAACCCCTACAGCCTGGACACAGGTATCTTTGCCCCTCACGAACCCACAAAGCCTCCCAGGGACCTTCAAAGCCAGGAGGTTGGTATCTGTGACCCCCAGAAATCCCCAAACGCCCCAGGAACCCCTACAGCCTGGACATAGGTGTCTGTGACTCCAACGAACCTCCTAAACCACCCAGGACCCCTCCAGCTAGGATGTAGGTACCTGTTCCCCCCTCAACCCCCAATCCCCTGGGGACCCCTAGACTCTGGATGTAAGTATCTGTGTCTGCCCCGATCCCCTAAGCACCCCCATTACCCCTTTAGCCTGTACATAGGTATCTGTGCTCCCACAAACCCCCTAAACGTCCCAGCGACTGCTTCAGCCTGAACGTACCTATCTGTGACCCCCACGAATCCCCTAAGCCTCCAGGGATCCCTACAGCCTGGACACATGTGTCTGAGCACCCCACGAACCCGCTAAGCTCCTCGGGACACATCCAGCCTGGATGTATCTGAACCCTCAGTTAACCGCCTAATCTCCTCGGGACACCGACAGCCTGTACCTAGGTATCTGTGCCCCGCACAAACCCTCTATACCCCCCATGACCCCTCCAGCCTAGATGTAGATATCTGTACCCCCACAGCCCCCCTGGGATTCCTACAGCCTGGAGGTTCGTATCTGTGCCCCCCACAAAACCCCAACCCCCTCGGGACCCCTCCAGCCTTGACATAAGTATCTGTGCACCCCACGAACCCATAAGTACCTGTAGGGACTCCTACAGCATGGACTTAGGTATCTGGGGCCCCTAAACCTCCCTAAGCCCACCAGGGACCTCTACAGCCTAGAGATAAGTATCTTTGCCCCCCGAACCCCATAAGTCCCCCAGACCCCTCCAGCCTGGACTTAGGTATCTGCTCCCCCCACAACCCCTAAGTGCCAAGAAACTCCTCCAGCCTGGAGGTAGTTATCTGGGCCCACCAGAAACCCCCTTAGCCCCCCCAGGAACCCTCCAGCCTGGACCTATGTATCTGTGCCCCCCCAACACACTAATTCCCCCTGGGAGCCCTGTTGCCTGGACGTAGGTATCTCTGCCCCCCACAAACTCCCTAAGCCTCCCAGAGACCCCTACAGCCTAGACGTATGTTCCTGTGCCCCCAGAAAACCCCTAATCCACCCGGGGACCCCTACAGCCTAGACGTATGTATCTGTGCCCCCGACGACCCCCGTAAGCCTCCCACGGACCCCTTCAGCCTGGACATAGGTGGAACCCTTCTACCAGGCTGAATTGATAGCAGCAAGGACTGGGTTCAATACATAGGGGTCCCTTCCCTACAACGTAATGCAAACCAGCTCGAGCCCAAACCCAGTGACATGGGAAAATTTTACATACACACCCCTAGGTGCCTCAAAGAGGCAATACTTCCCCTCTCGCAAGCACAGAGTCTGGCTGTAGCAGAAAATGTTTAATAACGTGAGATAAACAACATAGCATTAAACTGGGAAACCACCTCAACTAGGCCATGTCCTTTTCCCTGGGCTCTTGAGTCTAGCAATCCCCAAATAACGCCAAGACTCCAAAGTCCAATACCTCAAATTTTTCAAGAGTCCAGCAACCCCAAAATCACCCACAGTCCCGCAACCCCAGAGTTCAAGAGTCTATCTGCAGGGTTTTTCCCCCTGCCAGCCTGGGTAGAAAGGGGCACCTTACGTGGTCCACTGCTGCCTGCCCTGCCTCTCCTTGAGATTCTGCTTCCGCCTTCCCCACGAACTGCTCAACTCGGTCCAGCAGCTACTCTGCTCCGCCAGCTGACCTGTGATCTGCTCCAGCGGTCCCCAAAAACTGCTCAGCTCACCTCACTCCGTGGGCCACTGCAACCCTCCCACAAACTGCTCCTCTCTGCCAGCTGCTCTGCCCCACAATATAGCTTCAGACTCCCCCACTAACTAGCACAGCTCTTTAGTGATTTCAACTCAGGAACCTGGAACTTCAATTCTTAAGAGAATCAAAAATCAGCTCTGCTATTCAACTGTTAAAAGAGAAGAAGATGTAATTGGTGTTTCTTGCTCTTCCAAGGAGCCCACTCCCTTGTCTAGCGAGTGTCACTCGATGATGAGAAGCTCTGTCTCAAAGCAGTTTCACAGTTCCTCATCCACACAATCAGGGTGAAAACACTCCACATCTCACGCCCCAACAACAGATAAACTGGGGATACCACAGCTGTCAAAGCAACCATTCCAGGCTGCCATGGCCATGACAGGCAGGGTGGGTGTGCCTATGCAAACACGATCAGCCCCTGAAATTCTTTTCCACACTCGACATAATTCACCACCAGATGTCAGGGTAGAGTTCATCTTCCTTCTGCTTACATAGGTATCTGTGCCCCCCACAACCCACTAATGCCACAGGGACCCATCTAGCCTGGATAAATGTATCTGTGCTCCCCACAAACCTCTAAGCCCCCCAGGGAACCCACAAGCCCGGATGTAGGCATCTGTATGCCCCACAAACCCCCTAAGACCCACAGGACCCCCCCAGACTGTAGGTAGGTATCTGTGACCCCCAGAGCCCCACAAAGACCCTCGGGACCCCTACAGCATGGATGTTTGTATCTGTGACCCCCGAACACCTGCCTAAGCTACCCAGGGCCCCCTACAATCGCGATGTAGGTATCTGTTCCCCCTCAACACACCTAATCCTCCCCAGGACCCCTCCAGCCTAGACATAGGTATCTCTGACCCCACAAATCCCCTAAGCCACGACAGGACCCCTCCAGCATGGACATAGGTATCGGTGCCCCCACAACCCTCCTAAGACTCTCAAAACCCCTCCAGCCTGGATGCAGGTATCTGTGCCCCCCACAAAGCTCCTAGGCCGCGACGGGACCCCTCCAGCATGGACATAGTTATCTGAGATCCCCACAACCCCCTTAAGCCCCCCAGAACCCCTCCAGCCTAGATGCAGGTATCTGTGCCCAACATGAACCCCCTAAAGCCCCCAGGACCCCTCTTGCCTGGATGAAGGTTTCTGTGCCCCTCACAAACCCCTAAGCCCCCCCAGGATCCCTACAGGCTGGACGTAGGTATCTGTGCACCCTCACGAACACACTGATCCTCCCAGCGACCCCTACAGCATGGACATCGGTATCTGTACCCCAAAATGCCCCAAAGCAACCCCGGGACCCCTACAGCCTCGAAATAGGTATCTGTGCTCCCCCACAACTCCCTAATACTCCCAGAACCCCTTCAGCCTGGATGTAGATAATTCTGACCTCCAGGAACCCCCTAAGCCTTCCCCAGGACTTCTCCAGCCTGGACATAGGTATCTCTGTCCCCCACAAGCTCCCTAAGACCCATAGGGCCCCCACCAGCCTGGACGTAGGTGTGTGTACAGCACACAACCCCTCTAAGCTCCCCAGGGCTCCCTCCAACCGGTACGTAGGTATCTGCGCAACCACAACCCTTTAAGTCCCCCAGGGACCCCTCCAGACCATACATAGGTTTCTGTGCCCCTCACCAACTCCCTAAACCCCCAGGGACAACTACAGTCTGGACGTATGTATCTGTGCTCACCAGAGCCCCCTAAGCCTCCAGGGACCTCTCCAGCACGGATGTAGATATTTGTGTCCTCCATGAAGCCCCTAATCCCCTGGAACGCCTCCAGCCTGGACATAGCTATATCTGCCCCCCACAACTCCTAAGCCCCCCACCCAGGATCTCTACAGCCTGTACATAGGTGTGATGCTCTGTGCATTCCCCTGCGTGGCCACACGGTGTCACTGTTGCTCCATGAGGGAAATGCTCTGGGCATTACTGTGATGGAGTAGGGACT
This sequence comes from Gopherus flavomarginatus, assembly GCF_025201925.1. Lineage (NCBI taxonomy): Eukaryota > Metazoa > Chordata > Testudines > Testudinidae > Gopherus > Gopherus flavomarginatus. The sequence goes on from NC_066623.1 coordinate 45,808,814, forward strand.
GTCTGTGTTGGGGAGGGGAGAGCAGGGTGTGACTTTACGACCGGACACGTGCTCAGCCTGTAAACGAAGCTAGGCAGCAGGGAGGGGGTCAGCACCTTTGCCCGGGAAGCTGGACACAGGAAGGGGCCGGCTGGAGGGAGTTGGGTAAGTTCAGTTTCGGTTTTGGTCTGGGTGGTTGGAATTCAGGGAATCCCAATCTGGGAACTAAGTTTCCTGAACCCCCAGAAGGACTCGATTGAGGGGTCCTGCTTGTGCCTCCAAGCTCTGCTGTATCCTTCGCTCCTGTTGTCCAATAAACTTTCTGTTTTACTGGCTGGCTGAGAGTCACTGTGTGTCCCAGGAAGAGGGGTGCAGGACCGGACTCCCGCACACTCTGTGACAGACCCTAAGCCCCTCTGGGACCCCTGAAGCCTGGACGTAGGTATTTGTGCCCCCCACCAAACACCTAAGCCCCCCGGAGACCCCTTCAGCCTGAACTTAGGTATCTGTGCTCCCCACAAACCCCCTAAGCCCCCAAGGGACCTATACAGCCAGGACATTGGTATCTGTGCCCCATATAGACTCCATTAGCCTCCCGGGACACTCCAGTGTGCACATAGGTGAAACCCCCTAATCCCCCAGGAACCCCCACAGCCTGGACGTAGGTATTTGTATCCCCACAACCCTCCTTACTCCCCCCGGGACATCTTCAATCTAGACATAGATATCTGTGCCCCTCACAAAACCTCTAATCCCCTCTGGGACCAATACAGCCTGGACATAGGTATCTTGGGCCACCAAAAATCCCCTAAGACTCCCAGGATGCCTCCAGCCTGGAAATAGGTATCTATGCCCTCCACTAACCCCCTAAGCCCCGCTGGTACCACTACAGCCTGGATGTAGGAATATATGCCCCCCCACGAACCCTCTAAGCCCCCCTGGGACCCCTAGAGCCTGGAGATTGGTATCTGTGTCCTCCAAAAAACTCTCTAAGCCCGCCAGGGACCCCTATGGCCTAGACGTAAATATCTGGGCACCCCAAGGCCCCTAAGATCCCCCGGACTCCTACAGCCTGGATGTAGGTGCGACGGTGCTGCCCATGGGAGCCAGCTGAGATCACTCAATCAGGGTGAACTGGAAACAAAACAGGGCAGACAGATCCCAAACGCTGCTGGTTATTTCAATACTTAGATTTATCAAGCCAGCGCAAAACAGCTTCTGTAGTACCTCACTGGTTACTTAGAAGTTTAAACCACACAGTTCCCTTAAAGTACCCAGCCTCAGGCCTCCGTCCAGATACACCTATCAGATATGATGATGATTCCTGAAAATCTTACTTCATCATATAAAAGAAAAAATTATTCCAATCCCAAAGGGTCAGCCACATAAACAGGTTGATCTATAACTTAGATCTTACCCAAAATACATGCTATAGCCAATTCTTATTAACTAAGCTAAAATTTGTTAGAAAAAAAAAGAGAGAGTATTAGTTAAAAGATTAATAGACATATTAATCTTAAGGGCTCAAAAGCAAGCTATTCCAATGGGAAGGAAAGATAGAAAATGTGGCAAAAGACCACCTTGGCTTAACCACGAGATCTTGCATGACCTGCAAAATAAAAAGGAGTCATAAAAAATGGAATCTAGGTCAGATTACAAAGGATGAATGTAGGCAAATAACACAGGAATGCAGGGGCAAGATTAGAAAGGCAAAGGCACAAAATGAGTTCAAACTAGCTATGGGAATAAAGGGAAACAAGAAGACTTTTTTATCAATACATTAGAAGCAAGAGGAAGACCAAGGACAGGGTAGGCCCACTGCTCAGTGAGGAGGGAGAAACAGTAACAGGAAACTTGGAAATGGCAGAGATGCTTAATGACTTCTTTGTTTTGGTCTTCACTGAGAAGTCTGAAGGAATGTCTAACATAGTGAATGTTTATGGGAAGGGGGTAGGTTTAGAAGATAAAATAAAAAAAGAGCAAGTTAAAAATCACTTAGAAAAGTTAGATGCCTTCAAGTCACCAGGACCTGATGAAATGCATCCTAGAATACTCAAGGAGTTAATAGAGGAGGTATCTGAGCCTCTAGCTATTATCTTTGGAAAGTCATGGGAGACGGGAGAGATTCCAGAAGACTGGAAAAGGGCAAATATAGTGCCCATCTATAAAAAGGGAAATAAAAACAACCCAGGAAACTACAGACCAGTTAGTTTAACTTCTGAGCCAGGGAAGATAATGGAGCAAGTAATTAAAGAAATCATCTGCAAACACTTGGAAGGTGGTAAGATGATAGGGGATAGCCAGCATGGATTTGTAAAGAACAAATCGTGTCAAACCAATCTGATAGCTTTCTTCGATAGGATAACGAGTCTTGTGGCTAAGGGAGGAGCGGTGAATGTGGTATACCTAAACTTTAGTAAGGCATTTGATACGGTCTCGCATGATATCCTTATCGATAAACTAGGCAAATACAATGTAGATGGGGCTACTATAAGGTGGGTGCATAACTGGCTGGATAACCGTACTCAGAGAGTTATTAATGGCTCCCAATCCTGCTGGAAAGGTATAACAAGTGGGGTTCCCAGGGGTCTGTTTTGGGACCGGCTCTGTTCAATATCTTCATCAACAACTTAGATGTTGGCATAGAAAGTACGCTTATTAAGTCTGCAGACAATACCAAACTGGGAGGGATTGCAACTGCTTTGGAGGACAGGGTCAAAATTCAAAATGATCTGGACAAATTGGAGAAATGGTCTGAGGTAAACAGGATGAAGTTCAATAAAGATAAATGCAAAGTGCTCCACTTAGGAAGGAACAATCAGTTTCACACATACAGAATCGGAAGAGACTGTCTAGGAAGGAGTATGGCAGAAAGAGATCTAGGGGTCATAGTGGACCACAAGCTAAATATGAGTCAAGAGTGTGATACTGTTGCAAAAAAAGCAAACGTGATTCTGGGATGCATTAACAGGTGTGTTGTAAACAAGACACGAGAAGTCATTCTTCCACTCTACTCTGCGCTGGTTAGACCTCAGCTGGAGTATTTTGTCCAGTTCTGGGCACCGCATTTCAAGAAAGATGTGGAGAAACTGGAGAGGGTCCAGAGAAGAGCAACAAGAATGATTAAAGGTCTTGAGAACATGACCTATGAAGGAAGGCTGAAAGAATTGGGCTTATTTAATTTGGAAAAGAGAAAACTGAGAGGGGACATGATAGCAGTTTTCAGGTATCTGAAAGGGTGTCATCAGGAGGAGGGAGAAAACTTGTTCACCTTAGCCTCTAATGATAGAACAAGAAGCAATGGGCTTAAACTGCAGCAAAGGAGATTTAGGCTGGATATTAGGAAAAAGTTCCTAAACTGTCAGGGTGGTTGGACACTGGAATAAATTGCCTAGGGAGGTTGCGGAATCTCCATCTCTGGAGATATTTAAGAGTGGGTTAGATAAATGTCTATCAGGGATGGTCTAGATAGTATTTGGTCCTGCCATGAGGGCAGGGGACTGGACTCGATGACCTCTCGAGGTCCCTTCCAATCCTAGAGTCTATGAATCTATTAATGGCTATTAGCCATGCTGGGTAAGGAATGGTATCCCTAGCCTCTGTTTATCAGAGGGTGGAGATAGATGGCAGGAGAGAGATCACTTGATCATTACATGTTAGGTTCAGTCTGTCTGGGGCACCTGGCATTGGCCACTGTTGGCAGATAGGTTGAGGGGTTGGATAGACCTTTGGCCATTCTTAGGTTCTTATGAAGGGAGGGGCAAATCACAGTGGCAAAGTTTCTGTAGTGTAGTGGTTATCATGTTTGCTGAACACGCCAAAGGTCCCTGGTTTGAAACCAGGCAGAAACATGCGAGCTTCATTTTCCCAGCTTCTACTGGCCTGTCCGTGCTGTTGTAGAGGCAGCAGTGATTTCTATACTCAAAAGGTCTGTTATACTTCCCCTCCCTCCCACTTTTGTCTCCTTTCCCTCTCTGAATACTTGTGAAGTGACTTTCCCCCCTCCTCCCACTCCTGGAATGCTTGTGGGATGAATGGGCTGGTTGAAGAGCAGAAGAGCTCCTAGATAAACAAGGTGTCTGGGACTCTAATTAGGCAGCACTCACACACTCAGAGCATGGACACTGCCCAAGGTGGAGTGTGACCCACCAGATGCAGCCAAGTCATCTCTAGTCACAGGCCATGAGGAGCAGGTCCTTAAAAGGGGAAGGGGCCCTGTGCTCAGGAGTCACTCACAAGCTTGTACCTCTAGCGAATGCCCTTCGCCTGGACCACCTGGCCAGTGGTTCTCTGTGTTATATTTCATTGTGCCTCAGGAAGACTTCCCTTCATCCCACCATCCATCGCGGCACTGTGGGACACTTACCTTGCTGAATCCTGACATCTCCAGTGCCGAGCCAGTCCTCGGAGCATGAATATGCGAGTGTGACACCCCACCCATCTTCTTTGGAGCTTAACTGTCAGTATAATAAATGTGCTGCTTTCTGCCAAATTCTGGTGGGTCATTAGTCCTCCCTACGCTTACTAGCTGGCCTAATTTTGGGTAACACCTGTGATAACCCCAACCCCTGCAGAACAGAGGGTGGGGAAATGAGCTGAGAAAAAGCCTTGGCATCAGCAGGGGAAAGCTAGAGGATCTGGGCCAGTCACCATTTGAAGCCTTGTAGCTTGGCCTCCTCTGCCCTGGGAGGTTGGCCTATAGCAGCCAGCTCTTCCTGCTGGCCTCCTTTGTGTGATTTGCCAAACGAGAAAGTGAGGCATCAATGGAGCAAAAGAAAGTTGAGCTGAGGAAGGCAGGGCAGAAGTTAAGTGCCTCAATGCGGCTAAGTGGGGTTAGTAGAGCACCACCATTTGTTCTGCAAAGCTGGGGAAGGTGCGGTTGGCTGCTGGAAGGCAGAATCCTGTGCCTGCCTCTTGGCTTCCCTGGGATGGCTACTTGCAGCCCAGGAGAAGAAGGATGGTTCTGGGTGAAAGGAAGACAAGCAAAGCTCTGGGAGGAAATTTGGGTGTGGGGTGCGGGGTCTGTGCTGGGGGAGGAGGTTGAGGTGCGGGAGAGATAGCACTGACCCCGGGCACTGCATCTCCCAAAGTGACCAGTACACACAACCCTTCAGCAGCAGCTCCTAGGTGGGTGGGGCCCGGGGGGTCTCCGTGCGCTTCTGCCTTCAGGCGCTGCCCCCAGAGCTCCCATTGGCTGCAGTTCCTGGCCAATGGGAGCTGTGGAGTTGGTACTCGGGGCAGAGGCAGCACATGGAGACACTTCCCCCGCCCCAAGGGATGCTGGGAAATGCCAGCCACTTCTGGGAGAGTCACGGAGGGACAGAGGCAGAGTGGGCAGGGAGCCACCTCAGTGCTGCTGGCACATCTCTGCACACCCATGGGGGGAGGGGAGCAGAGGGCCTCCATGTGCTGCCTAGGGTATGGACAGTGCACAGAGCTGCCTCCCCTCCTGGGTCTCTTACAGGAGTGGGTGGGTGGGGTCTTTTGGCCTGCAAGGTGCAGCAGGTCGGACTACATGATCACACCAGTCCCTTCTGACTTTAAAGACTCTGAGTCTAAAAGGGAGAGGGAAGTAAAGGAAATTTTTTTAAAAAATAAACCAAACATCGTAATACCAGGATGACTCCAACTGCTCATTGTATAGTCCTGCCCCTTTCTTCCTCCCCTGGGTGTTTAATGACCTACTGGAATTTGGAACAGTGATTCTCTCATTCCATCACTAAACTGATACAATGTGACTGAAATTAAACCAATTCCCAGGGCAGAAAACATCACATTATTGCATTGGCTGAAAATCAAACCCAGGTCAACTGCTTGGAAGGGAGCTATGCTCACCACTGTACCACCAAGCATCTGGCAAAAAAGCCTCCCCTACGTGCCACTTATGCTTGTCAAATGAGGCTAGACCAGCATTGAGGAGATTTTCTACCTGATAAAATATACTGGATTCTCATCACTGAAAAAAGAACACCTCCATCTTCACTTGGGTTTGAACCTCAGCCTTTCAATTAGCCACCAAAGTTGTTAATCACAGGCTATGTCTACACTATAGGATTATTCTGATTTTACAGGAACCATTTTTTGGAAACAGATTGTATAAAGTCAAGGGCACGCGCCCACACTTAGCACATTAATTCAGCTGTGTGCATCCATGTACCGAGGCTAGTGTCAATTTCCAGAGCGTTGCACTGTGGGTAGCTATCCCATAGTTCCCGCAGTCTCCCCCACCCATTGGAATTCTGGGTTGAGATCTCAATGCCTGATGGGGCAAAAACAGTGACATGGGTGATTCTGGGTAAATGTCATCACTCAATCCTCCCTCCGTGAAAGCAATGGCAGACAATCATTTCGTGTCCTTTTCCCTGGATTGCCCGGGCAGACGCCATAGCACAGCAACCATGGAGCCTGTTCAGCCTTTTTTCACTGTCACTGTATGTCTACTGGATGCTGTTAACAGCAACAGGTACTGCAGCACTGCACAGCAGCATCCCTTTGCTTTTTGCAAGTTAGCAAAGATGGTTACCAGCCATACTGTACCATCTGCAGCTTTGCAAGTTGGCAATGACAGTTACCAGTTATACTGTACCATCTGCTGCTGCCATAGGTGCTTCTGGATGGCCTCAGTGAGGTCAGCTGGGGGCGCATGGACAAAAATGGGAATGACTCCTCAGGTCGTTCCCTTCTTTAAGTTTTATCTAATGGAGAGTCAGTTCTGCCTAGACTATCAGCCAAGCCTACTTAAGAACCAGAGAGGCAAACGGTTGCTCTGGGTCAGAGCCCCAGACATCCCACAGAAATGATGAGCTGCATGTCATTCTAGCCTCACCCGTTGCTTCCCTCCTCCCCTACCCCTCCTGGGCTACCATGGCAGTTATCCTCCCATTTGTGTGATGAAGTAATAAAGAATGCAGGAATTTCAAACAACACTGACTTTATTGCCTCTGCAAGCAGAGCTCAAAGGGGGGATGGGAGGGCAGCCTCCAGCTGCTATGATATTCCAGGCAGGACTGAATCTCCATTAGACAAAGCTTAAAGAAGAGAATGACCTGCGAGTCATTCCCATTTTTGCCGAGGCGCCCCCGGCCGACCTCACCAAGGCCAGCCAGGAGCAATCACGGGAAGACGATGATTGATACCAGTCCTACTGCACGGTCTGCCATCCGGAAGGGAAGGGAAGGGAAGGGAAGGGGATGCTGCTGTGTAGCGCTGCAGCGCCACGTCTGCCAGCAGCATCCAGTAGACATACGGTGACATTGGAAAAAGGCGAGAGAGGATTTTTTTCCCTTTGCTTTCACGGGGGGAGAGGGGGGATAATGACATATACCCTGAACCACCCACGACAATGTTTTTGACCCTTCAGGCTTTGGGAGCTCAGCCAAGAATTCAAATAGTTTTTGGAGAGTGCGGGAACAGTGGGATAGCTACAGTCGTGTGTTGCTCCTCCCTCCATGAGCATCCATTTCACTCTCTGGCTTTCTGGTACGCTTGTCTCAGCTCCTTACATTTCAGCACTGCGCTGAGTCCCTGTTGTGGCCTCTGTCCATCATAGCCTTGGAGATTTTTTTCAAATGTTTTGGCATTTTGTCTTTTGGAACAGAGTTCTGATAGAACAGATTCATCTCCCCATTCAGAGATCAGCTTCAGTCTCTCCTGTACGATCCATGCTGGAGCTCTTTTTTGATTCTGGGACTGCATGGTCACCTGTGCTGATCAGTGCTCCACGCTGGGCAAACAGGAAACGAAATTCAAAAGTTCACGGGGCTTTTCCTATCTACCTGGCCAGTGCATCTGAGTTCAGATTGCTGTCCAGAGCGGTCACAATGGTGCACTGTGGGATAGCACTGGAGGCCAATACCGTGGAATTGCGGCCACGCTAACTCTAATCCAATATGGCAATACCGATTTCAGTGCTATTCCCCTCATTGGGGAGGAGTACAGATATCGGTATTAAGAGCCCTTTATACCGACATAAAGGGCTTCTTTGTGTGGATGGGTGCAGTGTTAATGTGATTTAACGCTGCTAATTTGGATATAAACTCGTAGTGTTGACCAGGCGAGAGAGAGCAGCAGGTTCCCTCTACTGTTTCCTGCTCTTGTTTTCTTGACTAGTTTCTCCTGTGCACCAGCTTACTCTTTTTCTTTGTGAGGCTGGTGAGCTCAGGTGGTAGAGCCTCATATTCTTAATCTGAGGGTCCAGCGTTCAAATCCTTGGTGAGATGATGAACTACTCATTGTATCTTAAAAATCTCTCTTTTTGGAGTCCTCTTTGATGTTGTTTTTTCTCTTCAGGATTTTGCCTTTCCTAAGAAGGGCCTTTGTGTGAGGGGTATTGAAGGAGCAACTTCCTGACAGCCCCTCTGTCCTTTCAGGGTGGAGGAATAAAGGCCTCTGGGCATATAGCATGTTCCTCCCCTGCACACACACACACAAAATATCGCTACAGAATGAGAATAACCTGCTGCCTTCCCCTGTCCTGCTGGATCACCAAATGAGGATGCTGTTCAGCCTAAACCCGTGTCCTCTCTATTCCCAGTGCCCCTCAATCCCAACCCTCAGTCCCTCCTATGTTCACTGCTCCTCACTCCCAACCACAGCCTGCTCCTCTTCACCCTTCTCCTCTGTCCCAACCCACAGCCCCCTCCTATTCCCAGTGCCCCTCAATCCCAAAGCACAGCTCCCTCCTTCCCCCTAGCTACAGGTGCTTCAGACCCCCTCAGGAAGATTTTCTTGCAAGGTTTCATGAATAAGTCTGCATGTGGATTTTACAGTATTTTGGAAATATGTTTGGTTGCTTGCCAAAATGCTCACTTTTGGCTGGTGTTGGATTCCCAGTCTCCTGGTTATTGGGACAGTAGAAATAAAGGGTTGTTATCCTTGTTGTGTGAATTGAGGGCAGCAGAACTGTGCTTGGCAGACCCCGATGGAGGGACTCACTCTCAAATCAATAGCACTTGCTAGGCAGGAGATATGGGTTCCAAAGCCAAGTGGGCTGGGACCTGAGTTCTCATACTAAAATTTATGTGTTAGGTTAACTTTAGGTCAGGGTGGCTGTGGAGGGGTGAGTGAGTCCCTAGACAACATAGTGAGTACGGTGCCTTCTTATTTTCCCCCTTTTCCACCCAGGATGGCAGATGAACTCTACAGAGACACCTCTGGGCTTGCACTGACTAAGGACAACTGCTGTGAGTGGGGTGCAGAGAGGGGATGGTTCATCTTACAGGACTTTTGGTTGCTGGACTTACGAACCGTAGGGAGAAGGACACTGCCCAGCTTATTTGTGGGTGAGTCTTTTCCTCGTGGTTTAGGTTTATGTGTTGGGGCTGCTGACATGACTTCTGCTAACCCTGGGCTTGCATTGCAATGTAGACATACCCTGAGAGTGCAGCTATACTGAGATAATATCCCTGTGGCCCGGCTGGCCTGGATGAGCTGATTTGGGCTCCTGGGGCTCAGGTTGTGAGGCTAAAAACTGCAGTGCAGACATTTGGGCTCAGACTGGAGCCCAGGCTCAGAGACCCACACCCCTCGTGGGGTCTCGAAGGCTGGGCTCAAGCCCAAGTATCTACACTGTAATTTTATTACCCTGCAGCACAAGCCCCACAAGCCTGAATCAGCTGACCCAGGGTTTGAGAATAGTGACTTGGGTGTGTTAATGGCAATGTGGACTTAATGCTAGGCTATACCCACACTGCAATGAAACACCCAGAGCTGCCCCATGCCAGCTCAGGCTCCTGGGGCTTGGGCGGTGGGCTCGTAAATTTGCAGTGTAGACGTCTCAGCTCAGGCTCAATACCTGGGTCTGGAACCCCACAAGGTTGGGAGGGAGTTTAGCAAGCAAAAAAGATGAAATGGCAGTGGAGTATTACCGTGGAATCAATGGCATTTCTCCACTGGTCTGTCTGCTTTGGGACAGGGACAATAACACATCCTGCTGCATTTGTTATTTCAAAGGGCGGTTTAGGATTTTCATTCTCAGACACTGGGCACAAAGCAGGCCTCAACCTTCGATGCAAACTAAACGAGCTGCCCACAGATTCTGGCAGCCACAATGAGCATTTGGTGTGAGAGCTCAGATCTGCCCCTGTCCCAGAGGGAGGAGGTCATCTGCAAGGAGACTGGACCACTAAACTATCAGCTCCTAACTCCCAAACTTTCAGTTACTCTATTATCAGTGGCTCTGAGCATAATTTAAACCATAAGAAAAACCATACTGGGCTAGACCAAAGGCCCATCTAGCTCTGAACCTTGTCTTCTGACAGTAGCCAATACCAGGTGCCCCAAAAGCTACTCCCCCAGACACCATTGGGAGTTGAACCCAGGATCCCTTGCTTACAAAGCAAGTGTTTTAGCCAGCTGAGCCATGGTGCCTGTGTGTAGCTAAGACACAGTGTCTGACCACACCTGACTCACTGACATCTCCACCAGGCCCTGACAAACTTTGCTTGTGTTTGGATTCTGCAGAGCAGAGTAGCAGATGAGGTTTTCCTTGCAAGCTGTGTGTGTGTGTGTGTGAATCTTTGGCCAGGTCTGCACTACAAAGTTATTTTAGCATCATTACATTGCTGAGGTGCATGAAAAACACACAACTCTCCCTCGGTCACCAGCTTTTGGTTGGTGCACACACTGCAATGCCACGTCAGGCCACAAAACTGCCCTGTTTTGATGACAAAATAAAACCACCTCGACCAGAGGCCTAGAGCTTTTTGCAGCAAACTTTAAAGTGACAGAGTGCCAGTGTAGATGCTGCCGTTCATTATATAACTGTAACTGGCCTCCAGCAGTATCCCACAATGCCCTCCGTGAACTCACCTGCCCTGCATTCTGCTACAGAGCCATGGGGCCCTCCCCTTTCATAGCTCCAGGAAGTTCTGACAGCTAAGCCTGCTGCTCTGCTCCGGCAGCCAGGAGCAAATCTCTGCAGTGGATGCTGCTCTCTCCCGCACTGCAAACACAGAGCAGGTGGCAGGAGCTTCCTTACAGTGGGGGCGGCGGGACATTGGCATCTGAACAGTGACACCCCCATGACACCCCTTCCTTCGAGGAGGCTCTTACCTTCTAAACAAAGACGGCTGTTTTCTAGTAAAATCACTGAAAGGGAAGGAGAAAACTCGAAAGAGTTTCCTCCTGGCGCTCACGTCCGTGAACCCGAATACTCTCTCAGTCCTCAAAGAGAGACCTGGAGAAGGAGACTTGCTAAAGTGAAGCAAAGCCACAGGGGTCTCTGAGGTTTCCCTGGCCCCTTGCCCCATCCTGCCTGGCTGATGTCAGCATCTCTCTGTGAGGTCACCACCTCCCCACCACCTTGGCCCAATAGTCTGAGGTCCTGCAAAAGGCCTTTATGATGTCACTGCCACACCCCTCCCTTGCTGTGCCAATGTCTTGCTCCTGGCCAGGCCCTTTGGAGGTCTGAGCTACTCTCTACTGAAGGCAAGAAGTGTCTTTGGTGCCGCATGGGGTTCTGGGTGGAAGGAAAAGAAGTTAAGGGTTAATGTCTCTTTTACCTGTAAAGGGTTAACAAACAGGGACCCAAACACCTAACCAGAGGACCAATCAGAAGACAAGATACTTTCAAATCTCGTGTGGAGGGAAGCCTTTGTTTGTGGGTTTTGGGTTTGGCTTTGTTCTCTCTGGGTCCTGGATGGGGCTAGAGGTGCAACCAGGTTTCTGCCAATCTCCCTGCTACAGTCTCTTATCTATTCAGAATTGTAAGTAAGAAAAGGCGGCCATTGTCTTTTAATTTGTTTTTTTTTCCATTTGCATATGTGTACTTGCTGGAAGTAGCTTAAATTGTGTTTCTGCTGGAGAAAGTTTCTTTCTATTGTTTATAAGTTGAAAGACCCTGTAACTTTTTACCATCGAAAGTGCAGAGATAAACCTTTTACTTTTTTTCTTTCTTTTTTATTAGAAGTTTTGCTTTTTAAGACCTGTTTGATTTCTTTTCCCAGTTGAGGCTCTAGGGAATTGAGTCTGTATATTCCAGGGAATTGGTGGGGAGAAGGGAAGGATAAATTTCCTCTTTGTGTTAAATTCACGCAGCTTGAATCTGTATTGCCTCTGGGAGAAGGGGAGAGAGAAACTTGATCTCTCTGTGTTGTGTTTCAAGGAATTGAATCACGGTATCTCCTAGTGTACCCAGGCAGGAAAGATCTGGGAGGAGGTAAAGAGGTGGGAGGGAATGGTTTATTTCCCTTTGTTGTGAGACTCAAGGAATCTGGGTCTTGGGGTCCCCTGGGAAGGTTTTGGGGGGACCAGAGGTTATCAGGCCCTAGAAATTCCTGATTGGTGGCAGCGCTACAGAATCTAAGCTGGTAATTAAGCTTAGAGGACTTTATGCTAGTACCCATATCCTGGACGCTAAGGTCCAGATTTGGGAATTATACTATGACACGAGTAGGTTGCTTTCTGGCAAGATGGTTTTCTGTTTTAGGCTTGGGAGAAGCCAGCGAGAGGAGTTGTTCCAGTGAGAACCACTACTCCTTTCTTGCTGACTTGGGGGTGCCAGTGACAGCTTGTGAGGGGGCAGGTGCTGGCTTGAGTGAATGGGATATAGGAAACCCCAGCCTGCCCCTCCAGGCCAAGTCCACTGCTTGTCTCCTGCTTTGTGACATCCAGATTTAAATCTTCCCAGCATGTGCTGTGGCTCATGTATTAAGCCTTCCTGGTGGGCCTGGTCTTTGCAAAAGTAGCTGAGCTGGGAGTGCTTTGGATTGAAGATCTAAAGGCTTCTGGTTTGATGCCAGGCTTTAGCACCCCCTTCACCCTGGGTGTGTTGTGCTGGGCTTTCTTCTGGGTGTGCAGCTGTGCCCTGAACTTGTGATTTTTCCTAATTTCAGAGACAACACTTGCAGAGGGTGTGTGGGGGGTCATGTGCCCCACCTGGGTTAGCTATTGCCAGCTACATTATGTGGTGCTGCCAGGCTCCCTCCCTCCTGCTGAAGATAGCCCAGAGCCCTTTAAATCCCGGCTGTGGTTGAGATTTAAAGGGCTCAGAGCTCCCCGTTGCTGCGGGCAGCCCAGAGTCCTTTGAATCCCGACTGCGGCTCTGGTGGCTGGGCTGGGGCCAGGATTTAAAGGTCTTGGGGCTCCCCTCAGTGGCAGGAGCTCTGGGCCCTTTAAATCCCTGCCCTGGCCCCGCAAAGCGCAGGATTCCCCCTGGCAGCCAGAGCCCCGGGCCCTTTAATTTGCCCCTGAGCCCCAGGGGGCTCCCAGCCACCTCTGCAGCTAGGAGCCCCTGGTTAATTTAAAGACTCTGGGTCTCCCAACCACAGCCTTTAACTCTTGAGAGCCCACGCTTCTTCTGGATGAGGCCACGCCCCCTCAGGACTCCCACTGTACCAGTAAGTCCTGTAGGTTACTTTCATCCCTGCACCCAGTCAATGCAGTGTGAGGGCTGATTCTTGTATCACTGCACCCTGGGTCCAGAGCATGCACTCTCTCTCTCTTCCTCTGCTGTGTAGAATCCGGCCCTGCTGCAAAGTGTCCCCCATGAGCCACCAACCTCCAGGACAGCAGGTTCAGCCCTCAGAACAGGGAACTTGCCCAAGGTGGGGGAGTAGCTTGGTGGTAGAGCACATGATTTGCATGTATGAGGCCCTGGGTTCAATCTCCAGGTTTGTTTTTTCACACTACAGCTTTGCTCATGCCCATCTCGGATGTGACCCAGCATCTCCCTGCCCGAGTTTCAATCCTTCTCAGTGAGGGGCAAGTGACAATTGCATGGAAGGTCTGGGGGGTGGGGAGGGGGTTGCTCCTAAGTCACCTCGGTATGTTTAAGATTCCCACCCGCTGAGCTGCTTGGGACAATGGTAGATGAGAAGGGCAAATCCTCCAGCACTGGAGGGAAAGGTCCCATCTGCACAGCCCTAGGGGCAAGGAAACAGAGGGGCTGTCAGTGCTCAGAGAGGAGAGAGGTCAGTGATTTACACCCACCAGGTGACACTGACTTTTTGAGGCGGGTGCAGCTGGCTTGAGATGGTGCTGACGATGGATAGAAAAAAGGCTGGAGCCAGTGACAGATGGGACCACAGAAGAGGAAGGGGATTGGCAGCCCCACAGAAGGTCCTGGGTGCTCAGATGCCCCAGTTATTGCACCCTGGCCTGTCCTAGAGAGAGAAAAGACTCAGAGGGACCAAGCCCCCTTACAGTGATCCCGTGGACAAGAACCTGGCTGGGAGTGGGGTGGTTTCCCTCTGGGCAAAGGGGAGCTGAAATCCCTCAGTGTCCTGCAATTTAAGCAATGAAAGCTTGAAACCCTGCACGGGTGTGGGCTGAGGTGCATCAGGAGAAGGTTGGGCTGGACAGGCGTGGCAAGTTTGTATAATTTTTGGTTGTTCCCAGAATGGGACCAAGTCCTGCCCCACCCCACACCTGTGTCAGGCCCTGGGAGGGAGTTTGGGTGGGGAGGGAGAGGGGTTGGGCTCTGGGAAAGACTTTGAGTGCAGGGTCTGGGCTCAGTCAGAGGGTTGGGGTGCAGGAGTGGGTGTGGTGGTCAGGGTCTTGGAGGGAGTTTGGGTGCGGATATGGGGTTTGAGTTGGAGCAGGGTGTGAGGGGTTCAGGAGAGGGTGAGGGGTGCAGCATTTACCTCGGGCATTTCCCAAAAGCAATGCACACCCCTCTCTGGAAGCAGACTCTAAGCAGGAAGACTGGGAGTGTCTCTGTGCACCGCTGCCAGTAGACTCCACCCCACAGCTCCCATTGCCACAGTAGGCAGAGCTGGCACTCAGGGAGAACCCCCCACACCCCAGGGGCTGCAGTGACGTGCCAGCTGCTTCCAGGGGTGGCATGCCACACGGAGAGAGGGCGAGCAGGAAACTGCTTTAGCCCCCTTGTGCTGGTGGTGGTGGTGACAGGAATCTCTGGGCCCTTTTAAACTGCCCATAGGCGGCAGGCAGGACCAGAGGGGACACTCCCAAGGCCAAACATTGCTTTGCACAATGATCAATCTTGGAAGAGGACAGAAATGAAATGGCAGCAGAACCTAAGGAATGAAAAGCCTCCGGATTCTTGTGTGTGCACTGACTCTGAACAGAAACTGTAATTTAACTCGCTTTGTGTCTGCGGCTGGTAAAATATCAAGGCAAAATCATTGCAGTGATTGTGACACTCGGTTCGAGGAGGCTTTTGTGTTATTAAAATGTAACTAGCATGTTAGGTCCTGTCTTGTTCATGGATGGGAAGATGTTCTTTTTCAGGGATCTCAGACGAGAATTGGGGCACAACACCTGGTTTGTTTAGGCCACAAAAATGGAGGCAGGAACCTCATCTCTCCTGCTGGCAAAGAACCCCAGGTACCTAAAAGACAGGGACTCACATCCCTGAATGGGCTTTAAAAAAGGCACAGGTTAAAGACTGGCCCTGACCATTTCTTGTTTCTGCAGACTAGACACTTTAGCACACTTTAGAATTCCTTGGTACTAAACACTGTGAAACTCCCCTTTCTCCTTCACACATGGCTTTAACGCCCCTTATCTCACTCAGGCGCATGACTGCCCAGAGTTTGAGAACTGTTCCTGTTCCCATTGAACAGATGGGGAGGAGCCTGAGGTACAGAGAAGGGAAGTGACCTACCCAAGGGCATACACAGAAAGGTGGTGGAAGAGCCAGAAGGAGAAGCCACTGGTCCTGACTCCTTTTCTAAAGGACAAACCATCCCCCTCTCCCTAGAGGTAGGGACAGAGCCCAGGAATTGAGATGGTGGGGAAATTTCATTGAAACCATTTTTGTCAGAAAATCCCATTCAGACTAAACCGGTTTGTTTCTCAAAATCATAACAAGTGGGATGAAAGTTCTTTGCAAAAGTATTTTGTTGCAAAACAAAATCATCTTCTGTTTGTCACAATCTGTTAAATTGTCTCATCACACGCAAAGAGGAGACACTTAAAGCTCGAACATTAGATCAGATGCTTCAGTCTGAGCTAAGTCGTTGCTGCTTTTACCAATTTCAAAATAAAAAAAAAATAAAATAGACTGTTTCACCTATTCTATTATGTGTTAATCTGCTCTGAGTAAACGTGATAGGACACCTCATATTATGCCCTACTCCCAGTGACACTCTCCAACGGATCCCCATCCTCCACCCACTGTGAGGTAGGTAGGAGTAGATAATTATTATCACTTCTTGAAAGATGGAGAAGCTCAGGCTGAGAAAGAGAATTGACTTGTCTCAGGTCACACAGCCAGTCAGTCTGGGCTTGGGCGGCATGGGGTGCGAGTGGAGGGGGCAGAGCCCAGGGCTGGGATGGCAGGGGGTGTGTGGGTGGGGGAGCACTGCTGGGCGGGGAGGGGAGAGCCCAGAGCTGGGGCAGCACGGGGTGTGTGGAGGGGAGATCCCATAGCTGGGATGGCAGTGGGATGCGGTTGGGAGAAGGTCCAGAGTTGGAGTGCCAGGGGGTGCAGGTCGGGGGGGAACCCAGGGCTTGGGCAGCAGGGGAGCCTGTGTGGGGGGGCCCAGAGCTGGGGTGGGGGCAGCCAAAATTTGTTTTGCTTGGGGCAGCAAAAGACCTAGAGCCAGCCTTGCCTCCATGCACCATGAGGTAGGTAGGAGTGGATCATTATTATCCCTACTTGAAAGAGGGAGAAGCTAAGGCTGAGAAAGGAGAATTGACTTGTCTTAGGTCTCCCAGCTAGTCAGAGGCAGAGTTGGAAATAGGATTCAAGAGCCCTGATTTTCAAACTAACCCTCGGATCCTGAATTTCAGACACTGAATGACCTGAATAAAGTGCTCTCAGATGAGCTCCAGACCAACAACAGTGACAGTAATTATTCAGCAAGTATTTGAGGAGAACTGCAATGTTAGAGAGAATCATCAACTACTCAGAGACAATTAATGCAGAGAAGCAGCAAAATTAATCAAACATAGAACTCGTTCTGACTTATTTCCTTGGTTTTAAAAGAGAACAACAAGGACCCGAGTCTCCTCCCAGTCAATAACCCCCTGCTCAGCCAATAAGGGTAGAGACTGAGGACGGGAAGCTGAGGGTTCTCACCAGAGAGCCCAAAGGGTGGCCCAGGTCAGTGGTGGGGATATTTGCCCAAGCACTAGTTCAGCCTCACATTTTTGGGTGGACCTTCCACAGTGAGAGCTGCAGAGCACTGCCCCGCAACACACACACACACACACACACACACACACACACACACACACCCCTCCTGCTGTTGGCAGGGGAACAGGATAAAGGACAAAAGAAGCAAGAGAAGAAGAGAAAGGAGGGAAGGAAGGATGGAGGAAAAGGTGAAACAATAAGAACAAATGCTAATGTCCCCAGTGATTCTAAGGGACAAAATCCCAGGTGTGGAATAAAATTTTGCCTCCTTAAGCTCATGTTTTCCATACCTAGAATTCACCTGTCACCAGAAGGATCAGACTGAACAGGGTTCAAACCTCCAGGAGGCTCTTACCATCTAAACAGGGATGGCATTTTTCTAGTAAAATCACTACAAGAGAAGGAGAAAACTTGAATGAGGTTCCTCCTGGCGCTCACATCCGTGAACCCAAATACTCTCTCAGTCCTCAAAGAGAGACCTGGAGAAGGAGACTTGCTGAAGCAAAGCCACAGGGGTCTCTGATGTTTCTCTGGCCCCTCGCCCCTCTCCTGCCTAGCTGATGTCAGCATCTCTCTGTGAGGTCACCACCTCCCCACCACCTTTGACCAATAGTCTGAGGTCCTGCAAAAGCCCTTTGTGATATCACTGCCACACCTCTCACTTGCTGTGCCAATGTCCTGCCCCTGGCCTGGCCCTTTGGAGGTTTGAGCTACTCCCTGTGGATCACTCCCACTCAAGGAGCGTTCTTTCTAGGCAGCAAGCCGGCTAGACAGGAAAACATCAGATGCTGCTCCCAATGGTACACTCAGTTTTTTAGAACTTAGTCGACTTTATGGCCAGAAGAGACCATTAGAGCATCTGATCTGACCCCCTGCATATCACAGGCCTCCTGTATGATACAAGAGCTACTTTGTGGGCAAACATATTCCAGAAAGGCATCTAGTCTTCATTAAATGACATCAAGAGATGCTGAATCCACCACTTTCCTTGGTCACTTGTTCCTGTGGTGAATCATCCCCGCTGTTTAATAATTGTGCCTTAGTTGTAATAGGAATTTGTCTCTTTTCACCTTCCAGCCATTGGGTCTTGTTATGCCTTTCTCTGCTCGATTAAAGAGCCCTTTAATATCCAATCTTTTTTCTCCATTAAGACACTTCAACACTTCAATGAAATCACCTTTCAATCTTCTTTTGAGAAGCTAAACAGGTTGAGCTCTTTCAACAGCTCACTAGAAGGAATTTTTCTCCAGCCCTCAGAACATTTGGTGGCTCTTTGCTGCCCCAGCTCCAATTTCACAACATCTGTTTCAAATGAGGACATCAAAACTGGAGGCAGTATTCCAATATCAGTCTCACTGATGCCGTGTCACCTCCTGTAACGTTATTGACACAATCTGTAGCTGTATAGATCACCGTTGCAGCCACTGTTCTATATTTGCAGCCAAAATTGTAGAAAGGTTGTTGTGTAAGGGGTCTATGGAGAGGTTATGATTGGCTGGTTATAATTATGCTATCTCTAGATGTGTATCATTTTTGTAGTTGACATTATGAATATTGACTCTATGCTGTCCCTATTTCAAACTTGTGCTCTGCTTTCGGGGAACACCCCAGCCAGACAAGTTGGTGTCAGTTCTGCCTAACCTGCCTGATGGCCCATTAAGGACCATGAGCTATACAATCGACCCATTGAGAGAAGGCAGATACGCCTTGTGACTCAGCAAGGTATGCAGGGACCTACCTATGGACAGAACTCTAAGGTTTTTCTATGCCACGTGCTGGATAGAGTGTCCCTGGGACAAAGAAAACAAAGACCACACTGCAAGAGACTATAAAAGGCTGATGCCTCGTCTCCATCTTGTCTTCAATCATGCTTCATACCTCTGGAGGGACTTTGCTACAAACTGAATCTCTATACAAAGGACTGAATGACCCATCCCAGCTGTGGATGGACTCCAGAGACTTGATTTGAACCTGCAGTTTATTCCATCACTGCTAGAAGCCTGAACCAAGAATTTTGCTATTACTGTATGTGAAGGGTTCAAATCCATGTGCATTTTGCATAACAACCTGGTCTATGGATTGTGCCAGCTCTTTTCCAGACCCAAATTCCAGACTATGGTCAAGAGACCAGAGGCCTAGCAAATAGTGACCAGCTAAGAGAAAGCTGGGTAAACAGAAAGTCTTGCTTGCTAAGATAGGCCTGGTCAGCAAATTGCCAGGTGTTGGAGCTAAGAACTAAATAATTGTGTCTTATTCAAAGTTGCAGATTGAACAAAGAATCCCCGTTTTTATTGTGTTTGTTTCTTCTGTAGGGAGATGTTCTTTCCACAGATCCAGGCTTGAGTTTATGAAGAGTTGGCACATCTTAGTATAAGATATGGCTTCCTTCCACCTCCCTTCCCAAGGACCAGTGCCTTGCCTTCAGACACACAGAAAACAATCTTTATTGCCATATACTTTCACTGTTTCTTTGCTTTAACGCCTAGGAATGTACCTGTTGGACAATCAAAGGAGTTGCTCCATTCTTATGGACCCCAAATTAGAATTCAACATATATATTTTATACTAATAACATTTTATCAAAGTATTTATGAAATGTTAACTTGCTAACTTGAGACCATGGGTGGAGGCATTATGTGACCTGTTAACCATTGGCTAATGTGCTTATTTTGTCTTGCTACAAAACCTATCCCGGGGTGTGGAACTGCCTACCCCATCACTTTCCCCCACCTGTGGAAAATGTATATATTCTATTGTATTCAATTAATTTGCAGTGTCTCTGACCCTAATAAGCAAGGGGACACTCCGCCAGTGCTATGTGTAATAGACTCCTATGCTTGCCCTCTACACAGTATGGATTTATGTCGTTCAGAGAACAAAGAAAGAGCTGGAGGCCAGGTGAGCAGGTTGCCTGGGAAACAGAACAAAGGACAAAAGAGGGACAAAGGACCTGGCTGAGTTGGGCTGTTGGAAGCAAGGAGTCTGCTGGTTTGGGGACTTGACAGGAAAGCCCAGGGTCTGAGTTCTGGGTCTGCCCAAGATGGACGTTGCTGAATCTTCCTGCCTCCTGTGCTAACACAGAACTTTCCCAGGCTGGATTCCAGACCACTAATAAACCTTTGGTTTTACAACTCTGGCTGAGAGTCACTGGTGATTGCGGAAGTTGGGGGTGCATGACTCCCCTTTGGGGTGAGGGGTGTAAGGCTTTCCCAGGTGTCCTGCTAAGGTGACTCACTACAGGAAGCTCCTTGTGTGGAACAGGGGTGCTGAAAAGTCCAAGGTCAGTCCTAGGAGGACTGAGGGCAAGGATTCTTCCCCTAGTGATAGCATCCCCTGCGGGGTGTCACACTGATGACGACTCTGCCTGGGTTTGGCTCAGAGCTGTTCCAGAGCACGGAGCATGTGTCCACCCCCCATGATGTGACCTGCAGGCTCCACTCTGGCAAAGCTCCCTGTCCCTGGGCTTTAGCATCACTAGCCCCTGCTTAGTGACTAGGGGTCAGTTTAGGGCAGCGGTCCCCAATATGTGGGGCATGACTCCTACGGGGGCACAGAGGAACGTTCATGGGGGCACCTCAGGGCCCGAACCAGCCCCCATGGAGGGCAGGGAGGGAGCACCACTCAGTCCCACTCTGTCCCAGCTCTTTCCCAACCCCACCCTCAACCTGAGCCCCTGCCCTTACCTGTTTCTGCACCCCTCTCCCCAGCAAGCAACGGCCCCACTCCCAGCCCTGGTTCTCGACCGTGGCTTCCGAGGGGCCGCAGACACAGATAAGAAGGCACAATGTGAAAAGTTTGGGGACCACTGGTTTAGGGTGACATCCTGAATTGCTTCTATACAGTCGAATAAAAGGCATTCTTCACTCACCTACCCCTCAGTGAGGATGGACTAGGTATGTTCTGCTGCCCTTCACTCATACAGGAAGGAGAATAACATTTCATTCCACTCAATCCGAAAGTGATTTGTAACCCAACACCACCAAAACTGTTCATTTTGGGAAAGTGGCCCCACCATTCTGCATATCTAGGCACAGTAGATGTGTCTATGCAAACACGGTCTGTTCCTGAAGTCTTTCCCCAGCTCATCTCTAGACGTGAGGGGGGAGCTCATTCAGACCCTGCTTCTGCTTAGTATTTAAAAATTCCTTAGTGTCCCTATCACTGCCAGCCTTAGATTTCTCATCCTATTCCTGCCCTAGCAGCTCAGATGAGGTGGCGGAGTGGTTAAGGTGATGGACTGCTAATCCATTGTGCTCTGCACGTGTATGGGCTTGAATCCCATCCTCATTGGATGTATTTAATCTTCACCCCTCCTTTGTAGACAACCATCTCTCCCTTGTACAATGACAGATCAAACAATGTTGCTTCTTGAAAACAAAAACCTTCCCTGAAATTCCAATACTCCCTTGCTTTAAATAAAATGTCTAAATCCCACATTTCTAAAAAAAATTTTCTAGTCCTGTATTGCTTAGTTTTTATCTCAAAAGGAAAAACCTCATAATCTCCCCCAAACACCGTGGGACCTTCCCAAATAATTAAAATACCCCCATCCTGAGCAAGGCCACAGCAGTGAACCAGAGCTAGTGTCTAGGCCAAGCTGTTCTGAAGGAGGCAACTCAAACATTTTCTCCCTGCTTCACTTGGCAAAGTCTGACTGGGAAAAGAAAATTCCCCAAACTGAAAATTTGCTGCTGAAAAACCAATACTAGTCTGTTTGGGGTCTTTGATTTGAATGTATTATTATTCTTCTCTTCTGATTTTTGAATTATTTCAGTTCAGTGTTTGTCCGCCAGATGTGTTTACAGGTGTTGAGTTGTGGGTGAGAGAGGCCAACTCATGATGTCTCTACCCTTCTTTCATAGTTTCTTCCAACTTCCTAGGAAGTACCTTTGCTACGATGTGAGTCAAGCAGTGTCCACTGTCTCTGTGCTATTTCGGAGAAGTCTGCATTGTACACGGTTCCTGGGATAGTCCTTGGGAGTGTGGATCCCTTTAATGGGCCAGCAGTGAGTCTGACTTCTCCATTGTCACAACTGACAGGCTGGTGCTGGGCATTTCCCAACCTCATAACATATTTCAGTAACTCACACAGAACAAAACTTCATAACTTCCCAACCAATGCTACACACACAGTCCAACACGATATTAAGGTTCAACAAACCAAGACTTTTGAAATGATACCTCACCAGGCAGACTTTGTACAAACCGTATCATCATTATATGAGAGCGGTGAATATGGGGCTTCCAGGTGCTGCTCTGAGCACAGCGTGCCGCACCCGGGCTGACATTGAAGTGGAGACGTACCCTTAGAGTCCATCTCTCCTGGGATAAAGATGGCAGCATGGCTGGCCTGGGTCATCTGACTTGGACTCATGGAGTTAAAGGTGTGGGGCTAAAAACTGTGGTGCAGATATTTGTGTTCACACTGAAGCCTGGGTTTGGAAACCCTCACTCCTCGTGGGGTCTCAGAGGTTGGGCTCACGTCCATATGTCTGCACTATAATTTTATAGTCTTGCAGTCCAAGCCCCATAACCCTCAGTCAGCTGGCTTGGCTTTGAAACAGGTGCCTTGGGTGTGTTAATCGCAGCGTAGACATGACATTAGGCTACGTCTTTAGTGCAATGAAACTCCCACGGCTGGCCCGTGTCGGATTAATCAGGATCATGCAGCTTGGGCTCCAGTAAAGTTACAGTGTTCGTGTCTTGCCTCAGGCTCAGTACGGGAGGGAGTTTAGCAAGTGGAAACGGTAAAACCGCACGGGAATATTACCCTGGACTCATGGCATTTCTCCATTGGTCTGTCTGCTTTGGGGCAGGGACAATGACACGTCCTGCTGCATTCGTTATTTCAAAGGGTGGTTTAGGATTTTCATTCTCAAACACAGTGCACAAAGCAGGACTCAAACCTCGGCATAAACTAAACGAGCTGCCCACTGATTCTGACAGTCACAAAAAGCATTTAGTATGAGAGCTCAGACCTGCCCCTGTCCCAGAGGGAGGATGTCACCTGGACTACTGATCTATCAGCTCCTAACTCCCAAACTTTCAGTAACTCTATCCTCAGTGCGAGTGTAATTTAAACCATAAAAACAGTCACACTGGGCTAGACCAAAGGTCCATCTAGCTCTGAATCTTATCCTCTGACAGTAGCCAATAGCAGGTGTCCTAAAAAGCCACTCTACAAGGCACTACTGGGAGCTGAACCCAGAATCTCCTGTTTACAAAACAGGTTCTTTAACCAGCTAAGCCATGTTGCCTGCTGTTGTGTATTTGATTGCCATAGTTTTTGTTCCTATGGCAACTGAGTTAGATTATTAGGGGATAGCACAGCCAGTTTTGGCCCGTTAGGCGAGCTCTGTGTCTGTAAATAAATGGTAGTTTTGTTAGCTGTCTGCTCTCAAGTGATTTCTTCCTAAACTGGCTGCCCCCAAGGATATAACAAGTGGCGACGAGGAT
This sequence comes from Gopherus flavomarginatus, assembly GCF_025201925.1. Taxonomy (NCBI): domain Eukaryota; kingdom Metazoa; phylum Chordata; order Testudines; family Testudinidae; genus Gopherus; species Gopherus flavomarginatus. The sequence goes on from NC_066623.1 coordinate 45,832,293, forward strand.
GGGATTCTGGTGCTGCTCCAGCAACAGAAGGAAGTAGAAGTCAAGGTAAAGAACAAAGAAACAAAAAAACTGCTTGTTTGCACTGACTGTGAACGTGAAACTAAAAATCATGGCTACTCTGAACGGGCCACTGGAACCTTTTGATGAGAATATAGAGCAGTGGCCTGCGTATACTGAGTGTTTTGAGCTTTTTGTTATTGCAAATGACATTACAGAAGTGAAGAAGGTGCCCATATTCTTAAGTGTTGTAGGAGCTAAAACCTATTCCCTGCTACGCAGCTTACTACGCCCTGTTAAGCCTGAGACTAAATCTTACAGTGTTATGGTGGAAATCCTGGGGTCCCATTTTTCCCCAAAACCACTGGTCGTTGCTGAAAGATATCGTTTCCGCAAAAGAGACCAAAAAGACAATGAAAGAGTTGTACAATTTGTAGCAATTTTAAAAAAGCTAGCAGAACACTGTGAATTTAAAGAGATGTTAAATGATGCCCTTTGTGACAGGTTAGTGTGTGGCCTCTACAGAGAAGCTATACGGAAGTGCCTACTGACAGAGGCTCAGCTTGCATTACAGAAGGCTGTTGATATTGCTGTATCCATGGAACTGGCTACAAGGGAGGCGCAATACATCAGTGCATCCCCTAGGCTGCAAAAATTGTCACAAGAACCTACCCACAAAACTGTGCAGAGTCAGGAATGTTACCGCTGTGGTAAGCCGGGTCACCAGGCATCAGAATGCAGGTGTAAGGACCTGGTGTGTCGACACTGTGGCAAAAAGGAACACATTGAGTGTGCCTGTAAACAAAAGAAAAAGAGGCCTGTGATCTGGCCGACAAAAAGAGGAACCCTGCACACCCTAGAGCAGACCCAGGATGATGAAGGTGGCACCTCATCGCAAGCGGAAGTGCCACTGCATGTTTTGTCTTTGGCGGTGGGCTCACATGAATACGGGGTAACCCCGTTATTGGATGGCAAACCTATACGCATGGAACTGGACACTGGTGCAGCCATCTCGCTGGTCTCCGAAACTGTGTATAAAGACAAGCGACAGCATCTTCCGCTTAAGGCAACAAAAACTGTTCTGAAGACATATACCGGAGAAGCTGTGCCCATGTTGGGCACTATTGATGTTAAGGTGGAGCTCAATGGACAGGCTGCTAAATTGCCACTGTTTGTGGTGAGAGGTAACTACCCAGCCTTAATGGGTAGGTCTTGGCTTGGGCAGATTCAGCTGACCTGGGCAGAAGTGCATCGGATGACTAAAGAAGAAACCAGTCTAACCCCTATACTAAGGAAACATGCTGCTGTTTTTGGAAATGATTTGGGATGTATGAAGGGAATCACTGTGACATTGAACATTAAACCTGATAGTCCACAAAATATCTGAAAGCCCAAACTGTGCCATATGCCATCAGGCCAAAAGTCAAAGCAGACCTGGAGTGCCTGGTCACCAATGGAGTCCTAATACCAGTTACCCATAGCTCATGGGACACTCCTATCGTTCCAATAGTGAAGAAAGATGGCTCTCTCTGGATTTGTGGTGATTTTAAAGGCACTGTCAATGGAGTGTTGTGTGCAGAGCAATACTCGCTTCCTCTCATCGATGACCTCTTCGCAGGCCTGGCTGGGGCACAAAAGTTCGGTAAGATTGATCTGAGGCAAGCATATTTACAGATGCACGTTGATTAAAAGTCCTAAGATATGTTGACTATTGTGACTCATAAGGGGCTTTATCGATACTGTCGCCTACCCTTCGGAATAACGTCTGCTCCCGCCCTGTTCCAGAGAGCTATGGACCAGATCTTGTGAGGCTTGTCAGGAGTTCAGTGCTATCTGGATGATATCCTGGTCACTGGAAGGAATGAAAAGGATCACTTAAAGAATTTAGAGGCTACCCTACAAAGACTGGAAGAGTATGGCCTACAAGTTAGCAAAGACAAGTGTGAATTCTTCAAGCCCTCTGTTGAACATTTGGGACACATCATTGATTCTGCAGGTCTTCATAAGGCCCCTGCAAAAGTTAAAGCTATTGTGGAGGCTCCACCACCTCAAAATGTAAGCCAGCTGCGCTCGTTTCTAGGACTACTGAACTATTATGGAAAGTTCATCTCACAGTTAGCCACACTGCTAAAACCACTTCATGAGCTCCTGGGGCAGAACAAGGCCTGGAAGTGGACTGAAGCCTGTGATGTTGCATTTAACAGAGCTAAGGATGCATTGCTAAATTCTGAAGTTCTAATGCACTTTGAGCCATCCTTACCCCTACAATTGGCCTGCGATGCCTCCCCTTATGGAGTGGGAGCAGTCGTGTCACACATTATGCCTTCTGGAGAAGAGAGACCTATTGCTTTTGCTTCATGCACTCTAAGCAAAGCAGAAACTAACTACGCCCAAATCGAATGTGAGGCATTCGGAATTGTTTCTGGAATTCGGAAGTTTCATCAGTACCTGTTTGGGAGAAAGTTTACTGTTCTCACAGACCATCGACCTCTGATGTCAATTTTTGGACCCTACACAGGCATTCCTCCATTAGCTGCTAGTCGTATGCAACGTTGGGCATTGTTACTTTCAGCACACACATATGAAATCAAATATCAGAAATCCACTCTGCACGGCAATGCAGATGGCCTCTCAAGGTTGCCTTTGCCCATCAAACATCAAGATAGTGCCCAAAAGGAAATGGTCTACTTTGAACAGGTAGAGAATACACCCATCACTGCTACTCAGATAAAGAAGGCAACTCGCGTTGGCCCAGTATTGTCCCAAGTTATGGACCTGGTGATGCATGGAAAATCTCGACAAACCTCTCTGGTCTCACCCAACCTTGTTACCTACATGTCCAGGAGGACGGTGTTATCGGTCCAATCCGATTGTTTGTTGTGGGGGAGATGTGTCATTATTCCATCACCACTGAGATCACAGATGTTAGAACAGCTACATTCCAGTCACTGTGGAATAGTGCAGATGAAGGAAATTGCACAAAGCTATTTTTGGTGGCCTGGATTGGACAGTGCTATTGAAGAGAAAGCAAAAGCTGGTATGTCATGTCAGGGTATGAGGAATGCACCCCAGTGGACACCCCTACACCCATGAGACTGGCCTGAAAACCCGTGGCAACGTATTCACATTGACTTCGCTGGCCCCCTTGAAGGAAGCATGTTCTTGGTGGCAGTAGATGCCCATTCTAAATGGCCAGAAGTCTCTATAATGCAGTCCACTACTGCAGAGAGTACTGGCCAAAAACTATAGGGACTCTTTAGTCGTTTTGGTCTCCCAGAACAACTTGTGAGCGACAACGAACTGCAGTTCATCTGTCAGGAGTTTCAAAATTTTATGAAGGCAAATGGGATACACCACCTCACGTTAGCATCATATCATCCATCCACCAACGGATTAGCTGAAAGATTTGTGCAGACAATGAAACACGCTTTGAAATAAGCAAGGGGACAACACTCCACTCAAAAGCGTCTGGATACCTTCTTACTTTCCTACAGAAACACACCTCATGCTACCACCCAGGCATCCCCGGCCTTTCTAATGATGGGACGACAGCTGCGCACTTGCTTTGATCTGCTGAAACCTTCTGAACCTCAACAAATAGTGCAACATCAGCAGCAACATCAAGTCATCAGACGTGCACCCAGAGCAAAAGACCGAAGCTTTAGCCCGGGACAGCCAGTTTTGGCTGGGAATTATACTTCTGGAGCTAAATGGGTCCCTGCCATGATCATCACTCAAACAGGACCTGTTTCCTACACAGTCCGGACTGCAGAGAATCTTACCTGGCGGCGACATGTAGATCGGCTGTTGCCAGGTCATGCAAGTCCTCAGACACATCTGCAGTTGAGTGGTTTGACTTCACCTCTTTGGGTGAGACACTGAATCATGAATCACCTGATCTTGACTGTTCTCCTCCATTACTGCCGGCGGCTGAGATATCCCTTTGCCCAGCACGAGCTGATACCACCTCCTCACCTGTTCGTGCTGCAGACCCTGAGTCCATGGTACTTTCGGGTGCAACAACACCAGAAGTTTGCCGTAATCCACCTAGAGACAGAAGGCCTCCTCATCGGCTGGATCTTTAACTAGGGTGAACCCACAGTTATGGTACAAAATAATCCCCGGGGTTTAGCCGGGAATGGAGGCAGTCTACCCTCCTTCTCTAGTCTAGTGTGTGTTTTATTTAGGGGAGGTGTTCTTATTGGGGGGGGGGAGGAAAATGCTGTTTATTTGGTTGTCATGGTTTTTGTTCCTATGGCAACTGAGTTAGAATATTAGGGGATAGCCCAGCCAGCTTCGGCCAGTTAGGCGAGCTCTGTGTCTGTAAATAAATGGTAGTTTTGTTAACTGTCTGCTGTCTGACCTCAAGTGATTTCTTCCTAAACCGGCTGCCCCCAAGGATATAACACCAACCCAGCGTGGCTTCTCCTCCCCTTCCCCAGCTTGGCGCTTTTCCCCCTCCCTCCCCCCACTGCAGCTCCTACAGGGGCCCGGGGGTTCTCCTCCCCCCTGCCCCTCCACAGCGTGGCTCCAGTCCAGTCCGGGGCTTCTCCTCCCCGACTCCAGCTCGGCTTCTCTCCCCTCCCCCGCCCACACGGCTTCTGCCGCTTTCTGGAGCTTCCCCTCCCCCTAACCTCCCTTTGCCACCAGCCCCAGCCTAGCTGGGCTCCCTGGGGCACCGGATGCTCCTGTGGCTGGAGCTGAGCCTGGCGGGTGGGGAGCAGCGATTCATGCGGAGGCCATGGCAGAGCCATCACCCCGAGAAATGTGGGGCAGCCCCAGGGAGAGGGGCGGGCTGTGCTGCTGCTGGCCCCACATCCCCCGCCCACCCCGACCCCTGAGGCTGTTTGTGGGGAGACTTACTCAGCCCCTGCAGGAGGAGGGAGGGGGGAGCAGTTGAGTGGATCCTGCCCAGCAAACAGCTGATCGCAGCTGCGCGCAGGCTGCCCCCAGGGAAAAGCACAGCGGAGGAGGCACCACAAGCTGCCGACAGCGGGTCATTCCTGGGGGGGCTGAACACCCGCCTGCAGCCACAGCAGCCTCCTCCCCTTCCCCCGGAGCCTCCACGGGAGGGGGAGGAGCAGCCTCCCTAGCCGGAGTTCAGGGCATTGGGGTGCCGGGGCTCACCCACGCGCACGCCTATGCCCTGGACACTCACACACACACTCTCCTCCTGGACTTTCCTGGCTGCACAGAGACCGTCCAACCCCCCGCCTGTCCCCCCACCCTTCCCCTGCCTGCAGCTCCGGCTTCTCCCCTCCCCTCCTGCTCCCCGCCAGCCATACCAAGGGGAACCCCCGGGCCCCAGTATCTGTTCCCACCTGGATCCCAGCGGGGCTGGGGGCAGATTCTGGCTGCAGCTGAGAACAGCGGCTCCTCTCCGGCTTGGGCAGCTCCAGTGCTGCTGGTAGCACGTGGAGAACTAGGGAGCAGCTGCTCAGCCCGGGCTCCGCATCACAATGTGCCAGAGCCCCGCCTCCAGGAGCTGCCACACCCCTGTGCTGTACCAGAGCCCCGCCTCCAGGAGCTGCCCCGCCCCCGAGCTGAGCGAGAGCCCCACCCCTAGTAGCTGCCCCACCCCTGAGCTAAGCCAGAGCCCCGCCCCCAGGAGCTGCCGTGCCCCCGGGCTGTGCCAGAGCGCCGCCCCCAGGAGCTGCTCCTCCCCGGTCTGTGCCGGAGCCCCGCCCCCAGGAGATGCCCCGCCCCTGGCCTGTGCCAGAGCCCCTCCCCCAGGAGCTGCCCCGACCCTGGCCTGTGCCAGAGCCCCTCCCCCAGGAGCTGCCCCGCCCCTTGCCTGTGCCAGAGCCCCGCCCCCAGGAGCTGCCCCGCCCCAGCAGCTGCCCTTCCCCCGGGCTCTGGGCTTTGTTTTCCTGCCTCCTTCTTCCCAGCACCCCCTGCTCCCAGCTGCTCCCTCTCTGTGTCTGCAAACACTGCCCCTGGGCGAGTCGCTGGGGCTGACTCTGCTGGCTGAAGGAGCCTCCATCTCTGCTCACCTCGGGGGGAGGGGCGGGAGGAAGAGAGGAGATGGTCTCAGGGTGTGCAAGCAAAATTAGGGGGCAGGGAAAGGAGGACTGTTTGGAAAGGTGGGTTTATTGCGGGGGGTGGGTGAGCCAGAGGGAGTCAGAAGAAGTTGGGCAGCAGAGGCTCACGGATATTGAGGGGAACACCCTGGGTGTCCCAGTGTTGCCCAGGGATTGTACAGCACCTAGCGCAATGTTGGGTTCTGATCTCAGTTATGGTCTGTGCAGCACCTGGGAGTCCTGATGTCTATTTCCTGATCACAGGCACTGGGAATGGACAGAGGGAAAACCTCAGCACCTGAAGGATTAATGCAGCCCTGTGTGCAATCCCTGCTCGGTGGCGCTGCTGCTCTCATGAGGGGTTGGCTTAGTAGATCAATAACACAACCCCAGTCCCATGTGGTCTAGTGATCTGGATTCCTGGCTTTCACCCAGGTGGCCTGGGGTTCAATTGCCAGTGTGGGAATAATGCAGAGCTTTTGCTTGGAAGGGTAAGGGGGAGGGATCCTAGAAGCATGGCATTTGGACAGTGTGGGGAGGGGATCCCAGAAGTTGAGGTGGGGAGCAGAGGTCCGAGGGGAGATCAGGGATGGATCCCAACATTGCGGAAAGTGGGCAGCATGTAGACCCCAGGCCTGGAATGGGGACGGGGAAGAGTTACTCTGTCCTTCTAAACTCAGCACCGGCAGACGAGGCAGGCTTGGAAGAATTACTTACTTGTTAGAAAATGTCAATTTCTGTGTAAACACACAACCCAATGACAAAATATTTCCATTGATAATCATCAAAATTGACAGATGGGCAAAGTAAGAAACATGTTGCTTGAGAATTTATTCTCTTCTAATCCTATAGGGGTCCCTTCTGCCTTAGATGCCACCATGTGGGTGTTTCATTTCCCTCCCCATTTTCACACAGAGACACAATTTCCTTTGCATGGATCCATGAACAGTAAAATCTTCCTGTGTCACTTGTCTGAGCCAGGACACTCAATTCCACTGAAACCTTCTCTCCTGCAATGGCAATGGTCAAACAGAGGGGACGTGGCCACCTTCAACCCTGGCAGTGAGATATTCCCTCTCCTCTTTCTTCAGGTTGCTGCTGTTATTCCATGAATCATCAATGATGGAATAAAAAGCTGAGTTTACTCCAGGATGAGGAAAGAAAGGAGCCACCAACTCCTTGAAAAATCTCAGTGCCCAGAGAAAACCTGCTGCTGTTATTGGAATCCCTGATGTGTTGGTAGCTTGTTTATTTACACTGAGGATTGAGTCCTACTTTGTGCACCGTGTTTGAGAAAGAAAATCCTAACCCACCCTTTGAAATAACGACTGCAGCAGGACATGTTTATGTCCCTCTCCCAAAGCAGACAGACCGATGGAGAAATGCCATGAGTCCAGGGTAATACTTCACTGCGGCTTTACCATTTCCACTCGCTAAACTCCCTCCCAACCTTCTCGGCTCCTAGAGCAGGGTACAGAGCCTGAGCCGAGATACGTACAATGCAACTTCACAGACCAAGCCGCATGACCCTGATTAATCTGACATGGGCCAGCCATGGTGTTTCATTCCACTGTAGATGTATCCTAATGTTATGTCTACACTGTGATTAAAACACGAAGGGCACCTGTCTCAAAGCCTGGCCAGCTGAGTCGGGGTTATGGGGCTTGGGCTGCAAGACTATAAAATTACAGTGCAGACAGATGGGCTTGAGCCCAACCTCTGAGACCCCAGGAGGGTGAGGGTTTCTGAACCCAGGCTTTAGCGTGAACACAAATATCTGCACCACAGCTTTTAGCCCCTCAGCTTTAGCTCCATGAGCCCAAGTCAGATGACCCAGGCCAGCCATGCTTCCATCTTTATCCCAGGAGAAATGGACTGTACGGGTACGTCTCCAGTGCAATGTCAGCCCAGGTGTGGCACGCTGTGCTCAAAGCAGCACCTTGAAGCCCCATATTCACCACTCTCGTATAATGATGATACGGGTTGTACAAAGTCTGCCTGGTGAGGTATCATTTAAGAAGTCTTGGTCTGTTGAACACTAATATTGTATTGGACTGTGTGTGTAGCACTGGTTGGCAAGTTATGAAGTTCGCTCTGTGTGTGTTACTGAGATATGTTATGAGGTTGGGAAATGCCCACCACCAGCCTTTCTGGTGTGACAATGGAGGAACCAAACTCGCTGCTGGCCCATTAAAGGGATCCACACTCCCAAGGACTATCCCAGGAATCGTGTACAATGCAGACTTCTCCGAGATAACACAGCAACACTGGGCACTGCTTGACTCACATCCTAGCAAAGGAGCTTTCTAGAAAGTTGGAAAGAACTATGAAAGAGCGGTAGAGACATCATGATTTGGCCTCTCTCCCCACAACTCAACAGCTGGAAACACACCTGGATGATAAAACTGATTCAGAAATCAGAAGAGAATAATAATAATACATTCAAACCAAAGTCTCCAAACAGACTAGTATTGGTTTTTTCAGCAGAAAATTTTCAGTTTGGGGGATTTTCTTTTCCCAGTCAGATTTTGCCAAGGGAAGCAGAGAGAAAATGTTTGAGTTGCCTCCTTCAGAACACCTTGGCCTAGACACTAGCTCTGGTTCACTGTTGAGGCCTTGCTCAGGATGAGGGTATTTTAAGAATTTGGGCAAGTCCCAGGGTGTTTGGGGGAAGATTATGAGGATGTTACCTTCTGAGAGAAAAGCTAAGAAATACAGGACTAGAGAAAAACATTTTAGAAATGTGGGATTTAGACATTTTCTTTAAAGCAATAGGGGGTCTGAATTTCTCAGAAGCTTTTTGTTTGTAGGAAGCAACATTGCTAGAGCTGTTATTGTACCAAAGGGGGAGATGGTTGTCTAAAAAGGAGGGGTGAAGACTAAATGCCTCCAATGAGGATGGAATTCAAACCTGCGCGTGCAGAGCACAATGGATTAGTAGTCCATCACCTTAACCACTAGGTCACCTCACCTGAGCTGTCAGGAAATGGACAGGAAGAGATATTTAAGGCCGGCAGAGATAGGGATATGATGGAGTTTTTAAATACTAAGCGTAAGCAGGGGCTGAATGAGCTCCCCACTCACATCTAGTGAGGAACTGGGGGAAAGACTTCAGGAGCAGACCGTGTTTGCATAGACACACCTATTCTGCCTAGGTATGCAGCATGATGGGGCCGCTTGCCCAAAATGACCAGTTTGGAATGGTGGTGGGTTACCAATCACTTTAGGATTGAGTGAAATGAAATGTTATTCTCCTTCCTGTATGAGTGAAGGGCAGCAGAACATACCTATTGCATCCTGATGGAGGGGTAGACACCTTAGGGCCTGAGCCAGCCCCTATGGAGGGCAGGGAGGGAGCACTACTCAGCAGCACTCTGTCCCAGCTCTTCTCCAACCCCACCCTCAGCCTGAGACTCTGGCTCCCAGCCCGGCGTCGACCCCTTTACCACTGTCCACACCCCTCTCCCCAGCAAGCTAGAGCCCCACTCCCAGCCCCAGTTCTCGACCGTGGCTTCCGAGGGGCCACAGTCATGGATAAGAGGGCACAGTGTGAAATGTTTGGGGACCACTGGTTTAAGGTGACATCCTCAATCACTTCTCTGCCACCACGGGCAGCCCAGAGTCCTTAAATCTCAGCCGCTGCCGGGATTCAAAAGGGATCAGAGATCCCTGCGGCTGCAGGCAGCCCAGAGCCCTTTTAATCCCGGCCACAACTCCAGCGGATGGAGTGGGGTTGGGATTTCAAGGGCTCAGGCTCCTCTCAGCAGCAGCTCTGGGCCCTTTAAATCGCTGCCCCAACCGCACATAGCTCCAGGTTCCCCCAGCAACCGAGCCCCGGGCCCTTTAATTTGACTCTGACGGCTCCCAGCCACCTCTTCAGCTGGGAGCCCCTGGTTGATTTAAAATCAAGTATCACCTCCCCACCCTCAACCGTCCTTTTTGACCCACAGCTGTTTTGGAGGGGCGATGCTGGGGAAGGAGGGCTTGTTTCTGCAGGGCTGGGCGGGGTGTTTCCACCGGGCCGGGAAGTCCTGACGTGGGGTGGTTCCGCAGGGCCGGGGCGTTTCCGCCCTTAGCTGTTTTCTTTAGAGTAATGTGGCCCTCGCCGCTTTACGAGTTGTGCAGGCAGGTTGACGGCATTCGCTGGGCCTCTCGCTTGTGTGGATTCTCTGATGCCTAATAAGGTGTGAGCTGCAATAGAAGGTTTTCCCACGCTCACGGCATTCGTAGGGCCTGTCCCCTCTGTGGATTCTCTGATGGGTAATAAGGTTTGAGCAGCGACTGAAGCATTTCCCACACTCCCGGCATTCATAGGGCCTCTCCTCTGTGTGGATCCTCTGATGTTGAGAAAGGCGTGATCTGTAAATGAAGCTTTTCCCACACTCAGCGCATGTATTTTTATGCTTTTCCCTGCAGATTTCCTGCTGTATTCTGGTTTCCTTAAGGCCCTTCTGAGTTCTCTGACAGGAAATAAATTTATCCATTTTCTCCCCTGGCTGGTTTCCCTGCTCTTTTTCTGGTCTGTGCTGAACCTCACAGGATCGTCCCTGCTCGTGACTGCTGGACACATTCCTTTTCATTCTTTGTGATAATGCTCTGTGTTTATCCACTTGCTCAACATTTCCCTGCTGAGAATTCTGCTCCTCTTTCTCACACGTCATTGCATCACCTGCTGTGATAGAGACAGAAACCTCAAACAGGGATGGAAAGGGGAAGGCCAAACCAAAACAAGTGCTGGAGAGAGGTCAAATAAAAATCAGGGACTCAGCTCCTCCCAACAGAAGAGAGGAGGGGATCAATTCAGCCTTCACATCCCATCCAACTTCACAGGGGGAAAGGAGAAAGCTACTGCCCGGTGTCTGCTAGGATCTATAGGAAGCCTTGAGCTATATTTACCCTGCAGATGCGACCCCTGCTATGGACAATAATGAACTGAGAGACTTCCCAAGAGCTTTGTAGGGCATCCCAGATGTTTCCTTCAGGCACTTGCAGATTCTGAGTTGGTTTAATGTTTCCTCATCTGTGCGGGGAGATCTCAGGATCTCTCTTTCCTCTGAACCCCGGAGCTCTGGGACCCATGGCTCTTCCCCTTGTTCCAGCTGGAAGATCACATCACGTTGGAAAACCAGAAACCCTGCTCAGATGAAAGAAAACAAAGGAGTTCAGCTGATTTAATAAAACCTGATCATAGAAAACATTCTATTAATTTATCTTCAGTGCTTAGTGTGACCTGGTGTGCCTGGGGCAGTCCTCACTGAAAATGCCAAGGTCAGAGCAGGCTGAAAAAGGGAGAGCAGATGCTCCCCAAACTGGTGGTTAACACTGAAGTTAAACTCACTGACCAGTCACAAACTGTGCTTCTGATCCCACACACTGGTTAACGAGACTCTGAAAAAAGAAATCACACGGCCCCCTTTATTGCATGACAGTTCTCTGACTCCTAATCAGCAACTAGGTCCCGTACAGTGAGAGGTTATTTAAAAACTCTGCTTACTGTGATACAGCATGGCCAGAGGGCAGCAGGAGAGTGATCCTAATTGGATCCAGGAAGTGGGTAGGTGGAAGGTCAGCCACATTACCCAGTCACTATAGGTTTGGATATCATCCAAAATATCATGCTGCCAGCCAATCCTTTAGCAGTTAAACTAAACGTTTAGAAGAAAGAACGAATGAAAGAATGAAGTTAAATTCCATCCTTCCAGACAATTCTTTAGCATCTAAATTAAAGGTTTAAAAGAAAGAAAGAAAGACAGAAAGAAGTTAAATGGAAAAGCAGTCAGATACATTCCAAAATGGATAGATCAGGTTCTTAGCAGTATTGGTGAGTTGCTGGCTTGAAAGTCTGTCTGGAACGCATCCACAGCTTGGATGGGTCATTCAGTCCTTTGTTCCAGGGTTCAGTTTGTAGAGAAGTTGCTCCAGAGGTAGGAAGGGGGATTGAAGACAAGATGGAGATGACGCAGCTGCGCTTTATATTCCTTTTGCCATGTGGCTTGTACTTCCTGTGTCCCAAACACAAGCTTCACAACACATGGCATGGAAAAGCTTTGGAGGTTTCATTACACAGGCATACCCCAGCATGTCCTGCTGACTCAATAGGTGTATCCCCTTGGTCCATGGGCTCATTGTACAGCTGATGACCCTCAATGGGCCATCAAACAGGCTAAGCAGTGTTGATGCCAATATGTCTGGGGGTGTCACCCAGAAAAACTGCACAAGTCTGGAAATACAGATATGCCCTACATATCTGTAACTCACAATACAAAGGTGATAGAAACATAGAAACAAAATTATCATACTTGGCAAATCATAACATTTTCACTGACACTTTACATGGCATACCTAGCATGATTCATTGCAATTTTATCAGATTATATTATTTTATTATTAATACCAAAGTGTCTCACAATTTCATGCAGTCTCACACTTGCTAAACTAGTGAATTCCCAGGACCAGTTCCCCAGGTCCTTGGAGATGCCAAACATTGTGCTTATGAGGGATTGAAATACCCACATATCTGCTGGGAACACACACACAGACACGGTGTCAGTCTATCCCCCTGTGTTCACTCTTCTAGAAAATTATGATCAATTTTGTACCCAGTATGGCTTGTGAGGTATCATTAGAAAACGCATAACCTACTGAATATTATCCTCCTGTTATAATGTGTAGTAACACTGTATGTAAAATTGTGAGATTTTACAGTATGATATTACTGAAAAAGTTATAGTTCTGGGGAACACCCCCAGACCAGTTCCTCAGAGACAGCAAGGCAAACAGGTGGTCAAATAGCCATTCTCTTGCATGGGGAAGGTGTGAAGACATTAAGGGCTGGTCTACACTACGGGGGGGAATCGATCTTATATACGCAACTTCAGCTACGTGAATAATGTAGCTGAAGTCGAATATCTAAGATTGGATTACTCATCCATCCTCACCGCGTGAGATTGATGTCCGCGGCTCCCCCTGTTGAATCAGCAACTCCGTTGGGGTTGGTGGAGTTCTGGAATCGATATAAGCGTGCTCGGGGATCGATATATGGCGTCTAGATGAGACGCGATATATCGATCCCTGAGCAATCTATTTTAACCTACCAATACGGTGGGTAGTCTAGATGAAGCCTTACATTCCATCACAGGGACCTATTGAGGCTGTTGTGGAAAATTACCACAGGATTAATATTTGAATCAGCTCAGCCTGAGGCTCTTTTCTTGGTTAAAAGCACGCAGGGGGCGACAGCTATTGGAATACTGTCCCAGAGCTAAAAATCAAACAAGCCTTTTATAGCTTAAAACCACAAACAATGACACATATGTTGCACATTAATTTCCTTATTTGGAATATATTGCAAAAGATGATAAAGGTCAAAAGCAAGCTGAACAATCCGTTTTCCATATTTGGCCTTTCCTGTTATTTTTATTACACCTGGTGATATGGAAGCAAGACTCTCCATGTCTCAAGAAATGTCACTACCAACCTAGGCCATTTTCACATGCTGGGGTACAATCTAGATCAGTGAGGAGTTGTGTCATCTGTAATCCTGGCTGAGATTCAGTGTTCTGCTGCTGGAGATCCCCTGTCTGGATACTCCCAGCCAGTGTTCAAGGACGCATTGAGTGTTTCTACGATAAGTAACCCTGGACCGGCAGCTCTGACTTCAGCCGCCTGCTTGTTACACCCCAAGCACATTCTGGTTTGGGTAGAGAAGGCTCAGGGTTTGAGAGAAGGCTGGGGGTAGGAAGCTTCTGTTCATTATGCTGGATCTAACCCCTTAGTTTTACTTGAGTAAAGAGGAGATATTTGACATTGTGTGATACTGCTCCTGTGCTCTGTTCCCAAAGTGTTCTGCAGCAGAGGAGGGTCTCCGATAGTATGTGTGTTACTGGCCTAGTGGGGTGATGCTGAAACAGGACAGGGTACAGATGACATTGTGGGGGTGGCATGAACTTTCACTCTTCATTTCCCCTTCCAAGAACAGAACGGACAGTATTCCTTACCCAGCAAGACCACCGTCTCATAGTTCTCCTGCATGACATCCCTGTAGAGGGCTCTCTGAGTGGGGTCCAGCAGAGTCCCTTCTTTCCTGGAGAAATACACAGCCACCTCCTCGAAGGTCACCAGCCCCTGAAAGAGCAAGAGTCCAACACTCAGTACCCGCTGACCCACTCACAACCCCATTATTCACGGAACAGCAGCACCAGGGAAATGGAAGCTCTGGAAGGCACATGTTAACAGAGTCCCACACCACCTTGCTTACAGCAGCCAGGAGGCATCAGAGGGTAGAAAGAGAGAACCTTTGTGTCTCCCATCTGACAGACAGAAGCAGGGTCTTCACATTTATCACATAGCTACTAGCCAGAGCTTAATATAGGAGATGGGGCTGTCTATGGACCCTGATAGTGGCTCCCTGGCAGGAATCCCAGCACTCTCCAAATAAAATATTTGGAAGAAAGGGGAAGTCAATAGTAAAGAATAGAAGTTAGAAGGTCAGAATTGTAGTGCCCATTAACAAAGGTTTAGATAAAATAGAGCCTATCAAACTAACGGGATATCCTTATTAAATGAGATCAAAAGTTTGGTTGCAGCTAATAGTATTGATGTAATATACCTAAACTTCTGTAAGACACATGACTTGATCAGCACAATATTTTTGCTAAAAAAACTACAATGATACAAAATAAACACGGCATACATTAAATAGATTAAAAACTCTGATAGTAAATGGGGAACCATGGTTGAGTGGATTTCTTTCTAGCAGGTTCCTGCAGGGATTGGTTCTTGGCCCTGTGCTATTTAACATTCTTATCCATGACTTAGAATAGAGTACAAAATCATCACTGATAAAGTTTACAGTTGCCACAAAGATTGGGGTTGGTGGTAATTAATGAAATGACAGTAGATTCAGGCTCCATCACTGGAAGTCTGGGAAGTTGTCCCAGCCCTGGCAGGAGGGTTATTTCCTGTTCCACAAAGAGGGCAAGTTCCATTCCCAACTCCTGTGCCTTGAAATTAGGACCTATCTGACACTACACCCCCATCTTCATCATAGTGGTATGATTATAATATGATTAGGACATAATTATGATCTATTTTGTACAAGATGCCTCGTGTGGTATCACTGGACAACATCCGATTTGCTGAATATGATTATCCTATTTGTGTGCACATGTTTTGTTCATATCTAAAGTTATGGATATTGACTCTGTATCTGTATTTCAAATGTGCTTACTCTGGGTAATACCCACAACGAGCCTTTCAGGTACAACAATGAAGAAGCCAGACAGTGCTGATGGCTCAACAAAGACAATGGACTGTGGAAGAGCTTATCCCTCCTGTGAATGTTTCAGCCAGCCTATGAGTCATGGCTACTATGACTCAGTAGGGCCTGTGACCAGACCACATGACACTAAACTCCATTTCAGAACCTGTATTTTTCCACAAACTGGACTAGGAACTGCGTTTGGAACAAAAGGTTCCCACCATATGGAAAAGCTACATAAGGTGGGGTGTGACATCATCTCTTGGCCTCATTCCCCACACAAGAGAACTCCTGCAAACACCTGAGAAACAAAAACGGATGTGGGGGAAGTGCTGCTCCCAGTATCAAGAGATTTCTAGCTTGTGTATGGAAACTTGGGGGACTGCTTGTACCATCAGTCAGGGTGAGAAATTGCTAATTCAAATTCTATCCATCTAGTATCTTAGGCTTAGTCTGAGTTTTGGTTATTTGCTAAATAAACTGCTTTGATCTGTTTGTTATCACTTATAATCGCTTAATCTACCTTTCTGCAGTTAATAAACTTGTTTGATGTTTTATCTTAACCAGCGTATTTTTGAGTGAAGTGTCTGGGGAAAATCTCAGCTTGTTGTGCACATCTGTCCCATATCGAGGGGAAGGGGAACTATATTAATGAGCTTACATTATAGAGATCTCTGTGCACTGTAAGATGGTATCATTCTGGATTTATACTACAGCAAGTGTGCAAGGTTGGGGAGTGGGAAATTGGCTCTTGTCTTCTATCTGTCCTTGAGTGGCTTAGGTAAAGCACTCAGGTAGCTTAGTTGGCTGCATGGCACCACCTGCTGTCGTGTTGGGTGATAAAAGGCCCTGGAGAGGCTGGCGAAATCTCCAGCAAAGCAGTGTGAGAAGGGCCAGCCCAGCGTGAGGGTTAGAGGACACAGCAGTTCCCAGAAGCTCCACAAACTGCCCCCTGGGGGTGACAACCCATCACGCCCTACACTACAGAAGTCTCAACAGGTTTGTCACATGCTGTCCCCTCCCTTTCTCCACCCGAGATATTTCCTGCTTCCCACCACTTCTAGCAATTCCCACCCTCCTATGCATTTACTGCTCCTCAACCTCCAAGCAGAGCCCACCACGATGATAATCTTTTACCTGAGCCAGCTCCATTGCAGTCATTTCTTTCCCTCTGGGAGGACGAGATGATCTGAAGCGAAACTTGGATGTTATTCTCTGGCCTGCCGAGGTGAAAAGGGAAAGGTGTGAGAATTCAGACTAGGCTCTTGTCCATTCCACAAGCCGATTTCCCCCCAGCTTTTCCCCTGCTAATGCACATTCTAGGTTCTGGCACACTGTGAAGCACAGAGTGACCTTATTCCAGTACAGGCCTAGCGCCCTCCCACCAGGGTATAACCCTCTGACACATGGGGAAACCCTCCCAGTAACAGTCTCTCTCTTACACGTATGAAGTTTGCGGAAAACACCAAGTTGGGAGGGGTTGTAAGTGCTTTGGAGGATTGGATTAAAATTCAAAATGATCTGGACAAACTGGAGAAATGATCTGAAGTAAATAGGATGAAATTCAGTAGAGACAAGTGCAAAGTACTCCACTTTGGAAGGAACAATCGGAGGCCAGAGAAGAGCAGAAACAAAGGAGTCACTTTGGGGGATTCTCCCTGTCATTGTCCCCAAGGCAGCAGTCTCAGGTTTACAAAGCTGTTTCATGTTCCAGCCTTTATACAGTCTCTCCTGGGAGTTCCCCTTTCATGGACTGGGCCTAGTTTTAGTTTTTGGTAGAGAACAGTCTTGGTTTATTGTTCATCTAACCCGTATGTGTGGATTGAAGTGTGTTGGAAACTCTGTTTGGGATAACCAGCTGGTGCATGTCATTTTCCACTGATGAAATGACAGACTTCATATGAGCTTGGGTCGTTCAGTAGCGTGCTGGACAGTGCAAGATGCACATTTCTGGAGGAAAGTTGGGCACTTGAGAATTTGCTGGTTTTCACCTGAGGTGTAATTCAAGAGTGGCTGTCTAGCAGCACTCAATACTGTGTAGCTGGGAGTGAGTTAAGTGCTGGAGACTGTGTGTTAATTGGCCAAGAGGGGCTGTTCTCGCGGGAGAACAGTGGAAAAGGCACCCCAGGTTGGAGAACTGAGGGGACACAGCTATTTAACAGTCCAGATTGTACTCTGGGTAACGTCACAGACACTCATTATGACAGAGTCTCTTACAACACAGAGAAAGTAAATCCATGTCCCAGAAATCGAAGACTCCAGACAGAGGGCAAGTGTCCCTGGCACTGCTTCTTGCTGACAGAGAGGTTCAGAGACAGTGCGAGAGTCCTGGGGAAGCTGGGAACAGGAAGCTTGGGCTGGCGGGGTTCGGTGGAGAAAGGGAACAGGAAGGGCAAGTATATTACTGAATGCAGGATCTCAGCAGTGCTAGATGACACCATAGCACATAGTGCAGCCCACTGGAAAACACAATCCCAACTATACATACAAAATGATGGGGTCTAAATTAGTTGTTTCCACTCAAGAGATGGATCTTGGAGTCACTGTGGATAGTTCTCTGAAAACATCCACTCAATGTGCAGCAGCAGTGAAAAAAGTGAACAATGTAGGAAATAATTAAGAAAGGGATAGATATGACAGAATATCTCATAGATCATATTTGTAAAAATAGCAAATAAATCCATGATACACCCACATCTTGAATACTGCATGCACATGTCACCCCATCTCAAAAATAGATATATTGGAATTGGAAAAGGTTCAGAAAAGGGCAACAAAAATGATTAGGAGTATGGGACAGTTATGCCAGACCTAACCCCCAGTTTCACTTGAGCAAACAGGAGATATTTGACACTGTGCAATACCGCTCCTGTGCTCTGTTCCCAAAGTGTTCTGCAGCAGAGGAGGGTCTCTGGTAGTATGTGTGTCACTGGCCTATTGGGGTGATGCTGAAACAGGACAGGGTACAGATGGCATTGTGGGGGTGGCGTGAACCTTCACTCTTCATTTCCCCTTCCAAGAACAGAAGGGACAGGAAACCTTATCCAGCGAGGTCACAGTCTCATAGTTCTCCTGCATGACATCCCAGTAGAGGGCTCTCTGAGTGGGGTCCAGCAGAGCCCACTCTTCCCTGGTGAAATACATAGCCACCTCCTCGAAGGTCACCGGCCCCTGAAAGAGCAAGAGTCCAACACTAAGGACTTGCTGCCCCACTCACAGCCCCACTATTTGTGGCAGAGAGGAGTGAATCAAATGGAAGCTCTGGGTTGATCGTAGTCAGGAGAGTCCCACCTCGACCTGGCTCAGAGTATCCAGCAAATGCCAGGGTGAGGGGATGAAGAGAGAGCCCCTTGTCTCTCCCAGCAGATCCATCACCCCCCTACTAGCCACTGACTGATACAGGAGATGGAGCCCCTAGCAGGGTCCAGGGAGAGCTCGCTGGTAGGACGCTCAACACCCTCCTCATTGTGAGGAGCGGGATATGAAGGGAGAGGCAGCTCCAATAAGCCTGACTCATGGGTGTCCCCTTCATATCTCACAGCAGCTGCTGGTTAGTGAGGTCAGGCTCCAGCAGTAGGAGTCTGGTCAGTTTGACTAGCTCCATGTAGGTGGGTTATTTTCTCTCTTCACAAATTAGGGCATTTCCACCTCCAACCCTCCTGGGTCTGTTCCTAGAATCTAGGCCACTTAGTAAATAACTCTCAGCAGGTCTGCCACACCCTGGCCACCTCCTTTCCCCACGCTGTGAATTTCCTGCCCCGCTCCAACCTCCAAACCAGACTCTGCAAACCTTCCCACCTCTGGTGTATTTGCTCTCCCTTTCCTCCAGCAGGAACCCACCAGCAACCCCCCAATAATCTCTACCTGGACTGACTCCACTGCAGCCATTTCTCTTCCCTGTCCCACGCCAGGCTGGGATGAGCTGGAGCAAAATATGGACGTCATTCTTCAGCCTGTCTGGGGGAGAAGGGCAGTTGTGGGCGTTTCAGAACCGGTTTTAGATAATTTCACATCACAATTCCCCCAGGCCCTTTCCCTGCAGACAGACACCCTAGATTCTGTCATGCTGGGAAATGTTCAATCTGTTTATTACAATTTAGACCTGGCCCCTCCTGCCAGGCTAAGTCCACAGACACATTTTTAACCTCCCTTCTCTCTCCTCTCACCCCTTCTCTGAACACAAGGCTAGAAAAGAGCAGAACCAAAGCAGTCACTGTGGGGGATTCCCTCAGACACTGACCCCACGGCAGCCACACCCCAGCAGGGAGAATATGGAGTCAGGAACTGGCTTTTGCTCTGTCTGATCCTTGTTTTGTTCCCTGGAAAGTGGTTCTGCCCCAGGATGCAGCAATACATGTGTCTGGGTGGACTAAAGAGCTGGAAATCTCTCCCCCACATTCATTTCTCCCACTGCCCCTTTCAGTCTCTCCTTCCCCTGTCCTCTCTCCCTGCCCCTCTGGCTGGGACAGTCCCATTCCTGGGGGCTTTGCTCTCCCATGGCTGGATTTCCTCCTGGGAACTGCTAATGGGAGGAGAAATGAGGTGGGGTTGTTTGTGCAGAGTCACTTTCTTGCCAGACCCTAGGACATTCCCGGAGGTCTTTCAGTTACCTGGAGACGCTGGCTCAGAATTTAGTAGTAACAGGGCCCAGGGCTGCCCTAGGGGGCTAGGACCAGCTGCAGAAAGTCATCCCCTGGGCCGGGCAGAGAAGAAGCTTTAATTAAGGTCACTTCCCAGCACAGAGCCCCACTGGGAGAGCAGCAGCTGCCAAGCCTGGTCTCCCAGATCACAATGGAGGCTGCAGTCTCTGACACAGGAAGCTGAACCCCAATATCCTGAGTAGAGAGGGATAGAGCGTTAGAGCAGCTTCCCTCCTTTAGCTCTCTGTGGAGAGCAGCTAATGGGAGCCCCTCCTCACAGGGAGAATTGCTGATCTCATTTGCCCCACTGTCCATCTGGAATCACTCCTTGTCTTTCCATACAGTGACTCTGGATTAACAATGGTCTCAATCACACCAGATTTCAGAAAGAATGAGTCCAGATGCTGTGGAAATGACCATCGTGTGGCAGTGCTGACTCCCTTCCCACCTCCCTCACCCCCGCAGATCTAGGACAAGGACTGGGGGCACAAATTTTCCAAACGGAACCGAAAGTTCCTGCAGTTTTCAAAAGAGGAGAAAAGCAAAATCTGTGATTTCACACTAACAGTGTTTGCTACGTGGACAGAAATTTATCACTGTGACAAGGCACGTGACTGGGGAATGCCGGGCAGTGCTTGGAGCCAGGACTCTGCCACAAGTCGACCAGAGAGAAGGATCATGGTTAGCAGCAGCCCCCAGACACCCCCTAGTACCCAGAGCCCAGACCCCCCAGCCAGGGGCCCCAGACACCCCCCAGCCAGGGGCCCATCAGATATTCCCTGGGACGCAGTCCCCAGAGTCCCTGGCCAGGGACCCCAGATACCCCTCAAAGCCCCACCGGCCAGAGAACCCCCATCAGACCATAAATGCCAGGTTGGGAATCCCAAAGGTTTCCCCCCACCAAGAGCCCCCAGCAGCCAGGGAGCCCCTCAAGGGACCCCCCCCCCCACTGGGAACTCAGTCCCTCACTGCCTGCCTAGGAACTTCCCCACCCTCCAGAACGATCTACCCTGACATTTGCCTGGGACACCCTCCTCTGCCTAGTGTGACCCCCTGATACTTTACAGTGGGACCCCTCACTCTGCTTCCCTGGCATGCCCTGACCTAGTGCCAGGGACCCTCTCCTCCAGCTCTGTGCACTGGGCATGACAACAAAACCAGGAACCAGCAGGGGAAGCAGAGACAGAGCCCCTGGTACAGAACCAGGCTCCCTCTAACCCTCTGTCCCGCCCCCCCAAGAGACACCCACCCCCACTGTTCTGCAGCCACCAGGCCCCCAGCGATACCCACCTCCAGGACCCATAGCCTCAGGGATGGGCATATCAGAAGCAGCACCCCCAAAACCCCAAACCTCCACAACCCACCAACCTGACTAGGGTACCCCCTGCCCAGCCACCCAGAGGCTTCCCCCTATCACAGTGCCCCTTCAGCTGCAATCTCCCCACACAGACACCTTCCCTGCCCCTGCAAGTGTTACCTCACAGAGTGTGAGATTTGATAGAAAGTTAACACCACCTCCTGCTGGCCAGTCACACAGGCAGAGGGAGCCTGGGGGGTGCTTCTTTAACAGGAGAATGGAAGGCCTGGAGGGCAAGAAAGGTCCACAGGCTGTCACTAGCAAATAATGGCCACCATGGATCCACCCCAGAGGCGGCTGCATCTTAGCACATTGGGAAACAACCCATCATATTCAATAAGAAATAAAACAACTAGAGAGAAGTGGGGCAAATGTTTGGGGTATTTTATATCAATCTTTGAGACACGCAGAGAGAACCCTGTCACAAACGACATTTGATAACATGAGAGAAAACCACCAAGACCGGAGGGGATTTGATGTTGCTACTAAATAACTAGTGGAAAAGGGGGACTGTTGGACTGGATTTTATATGACTGTCCAATACATAAACAGAATGTGATGGTCCCGCCCGGCCCCGGGGCAACCATTCACGTGAGCAGCTCAGAGCCCTTTGAGGAGCTGATTTAAGCGGGGGGGGGAAGCTGGAAGGCTCCCTGGACAATGGAAGGGGGCCGCAGGGGGATTGGGAAATGGGGTCTGGGCAGTCTCCATGGGGGATGTGCTCCTCCTTTCCCTGCCCTGGCAGAGAACGGGAACCTCATCCCATCCCACTACAGTGGGAGCCATGTTCTGGGGAATGACCCAGGGCAAGAATTTCCCACCCAAACAAGGACAAATCGCTGCAGATAAAATGGGTGGGAAAATCCACCCCACATCGGAGAGATATTAAATTGACATTTGAGAAGTATGGAGAGAAAAGGGAAAATCAGAGGCAATTAGAGAGCTGATCATTGCGGGGGAGGGGAGGAGAATCTCCTTGGATTTTATAGCCACGTGTGATAATGAGAGAGAAAAGGGGAAATCTTGAGAGAATGTGTGTGTGCGAGGAAGTGGCAAAAACAGGGACATGATCCAGTTAGCTCACCTCCCCCCCCCCAACCCGGGAATGTCCTGGCTGCACAGAGACAGTTCTACCCCCCCACCCTAGTTACCTCCCCCTCCCTGCAACTCCGGCTTCTCCCCCCCGAAACCTCCGCCCCCACACCAAAGGGGGCAGCTCTGCCAGCGCATCCCTCTAAGCTCAACTCCTGCTCCCTCCCCCTAGCCCGGATTGTGCCCTTTAGCACCCCCCCAACCTTGCCTCCAGCAGCCTGACCGCCCTCCCCCACCCATCAATTTCCTGCTCAGCACCCGCTCCCGTTACTCCCCCGCCCCGCTCCAGCCCCGCCCCCAGCGCCCGGCGGAACGTTACAGCTGGTCCGGGCAGGCAGAAGGGCAGCGGCTTCAGCGGCTGTTACTGGGATGCGCAGTGCCCGGGAGTAGCACATTGTTATGGGGAGTGATTTAATACACCACCCCCCCCCCGCCGGGTCCCGGGCTCCCCCTCGGCCCCCCCGCCGGGCCCCAGGCTCCGCCCCCTCGCCGGGCCTCGGGCTCTGCCCCAGGCTCCGCCCCGCCGGGTCCCGGGCTCCCCCTCGGCCCCCCCGCCGGGCCCCAGGCTCCGCCCCCCTCGCCGGGCCTCGGGCTCTGCCCCAGGCTCCGCCCCCCCCGGGCCGGGCCCCGGGGTCTGCCCCCCCCCAAACACACGGCCGGGCCCCGGCACCCCCATCCCCAGCGGGGCGGGCTGACCCTGCTGCAGCTCCACGGGGTCCGAGGAGGCTCCAAGGCTTCTCCCAGGCTCCCTGGGGCAGAGTCACTTTCCCGCCCCATCAGCGCCCCCCCCCCCGGGGTCTCTCACTCCCGGGGACTCCAGGTCACAATGTCCCCACCGCCCTTCCCCCCGCCTGCAGCTCCGGCTTCTCCCCTCCCCTCCCACCCCCGCCAGCCACACGAAGGGGAACCCCCGGACCCCCAGTCTCTGTCGCCACCTGGATCCCAGCGGGGCCGGGGGCAGATCCTGGCTGTAGCTGAGGAACAGCGGCTCCGCTCTGGCTCGGGCAGCTACAGCGCTGCTGGCAGCACGTGGAGAACCAGGGAGCAGCTGCTCAGCCAGGGCTCCGCGTCACAGTGTGCCAGAGCCCCGCCCCCAGGAGCTGCCCTGCTCCCGGGCTGTGCCATAGCCCCGCCCCAGGAGCTGCCCCGCCCCGGGGCTGTGCCAGAGCCCCACCCCCAGGAGCTGCCCTGCCCATGGGCTGTGCCAGAGCCCCGCTCCCAGGAGCTGCCCCGCCCCCGATTTGAGCCAGAGCCCCGCCCCCAGGAGCTGCTCCACCCCCGCTCTGTGCTGGAGCCCCGCCCCCAGGAGCTGCCCCGCCTCCAGGCTGGGCCAGAGCCCCTCTCCCAGGAGCAGCCCCACCCTGGGTTGTGCCAGAGCCCTGCCCCCAGGAGCTGCCCCGCCCCCGAGCTGAGCCAGAGCCCCACCCCCAGGAGCTGCCCCCACCTGGGATGTGTCAGAGCCCCGCCTCCTGGAATTTATCCACGTTGGGTCTCTGAGCTTTGTTCTCCTGCCGCTTTCTTCCCAGCACCCCTGCTCCCAGCTGCTCCCTTCCTGTGTCTGCAAACGCCCCCAGCCCCCCGGGGCTGGCTGCAGTGCTCACTGAGACTGACTCCAGTGGCTGAAGATGCCTCTATCTCTGCTTCACCTGGAGGGGGAGAGACGAAGAGAGAAGATGGTCCCAGGGTGTGAAACCAGAATCAGGGGGCAAGGAAAGAAGGACTGTTTGGAAAGGTGGGTTTTTTTGCGAGGCGAGTTGCTCCAGATGGAGTCAGAAGAAGTTGAGCAGCAGAGGCTCAGGGAAATTGAGGGGAACCCCCTGGGTGTCTCAGTGTTGGCCAGGGTTTGTACAGCACCTTGCATAATATGGGATCTGATCTCAGTCATGGTCTGTGTAGCACCTGGGAGCCCTGATGTCTGTTTCCTGATCACAGGCGCTGGGAATGGAGAGAGGGAAACCTCAGCACCTGAAGGTTAATGCAGCCCTGTGTGCAACCCCTGCTAGGGTGATCTGACAGCAAATGTGAAAAATTGGGATGGGGGTGGGGGTAATAGGCAACTATATAAGAAAAAGACCCAAAAATCGGGACATCCAGTCATGCTAGTCCCTGCTGTTCTCATAAGGGGTCGGCTTAGAGAGGGTTTGGCTACACTTGCAGCTGTCCAGCGCTGGGAGTTAAAGCTGTCTTCCTACAGCTGTTTAGGGAAAGCGCTGCAGTGTGGACACACTGACAGCTACCAGCACACTGTCATGGCCACATTTGCAGCGCTGTTGGGAGTGGTGCATTATGGGCAGCTATCCCAGCGTTCAAGTGGCTGCAATGTGCTTTTCAAAAGAGGAGGGTGGGGTGGAGTGTGACACGGAGCGTAGGGGAGACAGAGCGAGTGGATTTTTGGAGCTGACACTGTGTCAGCTCCCTGCCTGGCAAGTTCAAGCCCCCTCCCCCACCCCTCTCTCATTCACTAAATGCAAATAGCCGCCTTTGTTTTTTTCCTCACAGACCAGATAAGCCACTGATCCAAAACAGACACACACCCCCCGTGCCCACCCGGCTGCTTCTCTCCTCAAGCAAACACCAGCTGTGGGTGTTCCAAAGGGATCCCCCTGCCTCTGCTCATTCACTGCAAACAGTAACTGTGTTTGGTTTTTAGATAAGCAGCTCCGGGAGCCTTGAGCTCACAACAAAACAAACAGAGGCATCACACCAAAACAAAGAGCGTTATCTCTACTTAAAAGCATTACGGGAAGGTTCCGGAGGTCAGTGACAGCGTAGTAAGATTAATCACTGTTTACACTGGCACCCCAGCGCTGCAGCACCAGCTCTGTTCTCTTTATTCCTCTCGTCGAAGTGGAGCACATGCAGCACTGTAGCCAGGGAGATACAGCGCTGTATGTGCCTTGCCAGTGTGGACGGGGAGTAAGTTACAGCACTGTAAAGCCACCACCTGCACTGTAACTCACCAGTGTAGCCGAGGCCTGAGCTGTAGTAATAATAGCAGCCAAGAATCCTGTGGCACCTTATAGACTAACAGACGTATTGGAGCGTGAGCTGTCGTGGGTGAATACCCACTTCGTCAGATGCAACAATAGTCCCATATGGGCTAGTGGTCAGGATTCCTGGTTTTCACCCAGGTGGCCTGGGTTCAACTTCTGGTGTGGGAAGAGTCTATTGGGTGTCTGGGAAGTGGGCGGGCTTTGCTAAGGATCCCCCCCAGCCTATGGGGAGGGACCACAGTACCCACTGAGTTCGGGGGACAACTAATAAAAGAACAGGGACAGGAGTGAGGTCAAGGGGTCATAAGAAGGGAACCTGAGGGGGATACCAAGCAGAGAACCCTGGACAGCGCCCACTGCTTCTCGAAGGCATCAAGGGAGCTATTGGACGCCGGCCAGAGGAACTCCGCCCGGATGCCTGTGAACGGACCATGGATCGGAAACAAGCCCCACAGTCACCGGGGTCTCCATCGGCCAACCTCCTCTCCCTGGTCATGTAGATGGCCTTTTTAGGCCAGGGCGAGGAGGAGGTTGACCAGGAGGTCCCAGGACTTCGTGGGGCCACGGATAGGGAGTGCGTTAGAGAAGGAGGTGAGGGGAAAAGTGCAGCCAGAAATGTAAGAGGATGTTAATGAGGAGCCGGTGTTAGGGGCTGCAACCTGGCGCACTCTAAGTAAACGTGCGCCAGGGTCTCCCTCACGCCGCAGAAGGGGCAGGTGTCCGGGACAGGAGTAAACCGCGCCAAGAACACACCAGTGCTCATGGCCCCATGAAGGAGCCGCCAACTGATATCCCCAGTGGGCCTTGGGACCAGGGTGGAGTAGAGGCTGACCCACCAGGGCTCCTCACCCTCCAGAGGTGGCAGGAGGTTCCGCCACTTCGTACCGGGGCGGGACACGAGCGTGAGGAAGTGAAGGGTGTGGAGCACGAACGTGTAGAGCTGTTTCCTTGGCGTGGTTTGGAAACAGACTGGCTGCAAGTCGTGCAGCCGGCTTGCAGAGAAGGGGCGGGGGGACCGGTCGGGCCTATGGGGCAGGGGCCCGATGAAAAGGTCCGGAGGGCTTGGGGTCGGGGGTGGTCGGGGCATGCCTTCCTGCAGGACCCGGTAGAGGTAGGCCCGAGCAGCGGGCGGCAAAGCGGCCTCCACCTCCTGGAGTACGCGCCGGGGAGTACAAGGTCTGGAGAGCCCCATGCGTTGAGCGAGAGTCAGGGGATCCAGCCAGCCTCCCCGGTCATAGTCCAGGAGATCTCTGACCTTGGTAGCTTCAGCCAGGACCAACCTCTGGCGCACCGCGGGGGACTCCGCCACCTGCACACGAAGCTGGGAATTGTGTAGCAGGGGCTCCGCGAGGAGGTCGGCCTCCTCGGTGGCCACCACGGACCTGGTCGCAGAGAACAGCTTCCAGGTCCGGAGGAGGTCCTGGTAGAAGACCGGCAGCCCGGAGAGATCTCGTGGAAGACCCCTCGGTTCGAGATAAAGGAGCTGCCGGTCGTATCGGAGCCCTCAGAAGCGGCGCAGGAAGGTGTGCACCAGGGCTCTCCATGCTGGACTACCCGCACCATAAAGGAGCCTCTGCAGTGCCTGGAGGCGGAAGACGTGGACCTGAGTGCGCAGACACTTCAGGCCCTGCCCTCCCTCCTCCAGGGGCAGGTGGAGTACCCCTGCAGGGACCCACTGCAGTCCTGGCCAAAAAACTCCAGAACCACCTTCCGGAGGTCGGCCAGGAAGCCCGGGGCCGGGACCAGGGTGTTGAGCCGGTACCAGAGCATGGACAGGACCAGTTGGTTGAGCACCAGTGCCCTCCCTCGAAGGCAAAGGCACCGGAGGAGTCCTGTCCATTTCCGGAGCCGCTCCACCACCCTGCCCTGCAAACCTTGCCAGTTCTCCGGCAGAGACGGATGCATGGCGGAAAGGTAAACGCTGAGATAGAGCAGCGTACCCGCGCTCCACCAGATGGCCTGAAGCGCGGGGTGGGAGGGAGCCTGCCTGCCACCCGTCCCCGATCACCAGGCCAGAGTTCTTGACCCAGTTGACCCGGGCGGAGGAGGCCGCCTAGTACATCGCCTGGCAAGCCTCCACATGCGCCAAGTCGCCCGAGTCCTGGACCACGAGGAGCACATCATCGGCGTACGCCGACAGGACCAGCCACAGCTCCGGCTCCCGAAGCACCAACCCCGTCAACCTCCTGCGGAGGAGACAGAGGAAGGGCTCGATGGTCAGAGCGTACAGCTGGCCCGAGAGGGGGCACCCCGCCGCACTCCCCGCCCGAAGCTGACCGGCTCGGTCAGGGTCCAGTGAGCCTGACCAGACACTCTGCGGAAGCATACAGCACCTGGAGAAAACCCACAAACTGGGACCCGAAGCCCAACGCTTGCAGAGTGCCCAGGAGATACCCGTGGTCCACCCCTGTCGAATGCCTTCTCCTGATCCAGGGACAGGTGGGCGAACGACAGACCATCCCTGCACTCAAGCTCCAAGAGATCCCGGCCCAGATAGAGGTTATCGAAGATGCTAAGGCCCAGGACGGTTGTAGGTCTGGTCTGGGTGGATCACGTCCTCCAGCACGGACCCCAGCCGCAGTGAGATGGCCTTTGGCGATGATTTTGTAGTCCGTGCTGAGGAGCGAGACGGGAATCCAATTCCGTAAATTGCGGAGGTCCCCCTTATTCAGCAATAAGGCGAGCACAGCTAGCCTGCACGAGAGAGGAGGACCCCCGCCCTGCAAGGACTCGGCCCAGACGCTGGCCAGATCTGGGCCAAGGACATCCCAGAACACGCGGTTAGAACTCCACGGTCAGCCCATCCATGCCCGGAGACTTGTTGAT
This sequence comes from Gopherus flavomarginatus, assembly GCF_025201925.1. Lineage (NCBI taxonomy): Eukaryota > Metazoa > Chordata > Testudines > Testudinidae > Gopherus > Gopherus flavomarginatus. Next base: position 45,860,477 of record NC_066623.1, read on the forward strand.
GGGCATGCGACGGAGGTCATCCGAGAACTCGGCTGGTGTGGGAAGAGTGCAGAGCTTTTGCCCAGAGTGGAGGCAGGAAATGAAAGGAACAGGAAGGGATCCTGCCAGCAGTGGAGTTAGACAGTGTAGGGAGGGGACCCCAGAAGTGGGGGTGGGGCAGTGGTTTGGGGGGAGATGAGGGAAGGATCCCAGCAGTGCGGGAAGTTGACAACCTGGAGAGCACAGGCCTGGAATGGGGACCTGGAAGAGTGAATGTGTCCCTCTAAACCCATCAACTGCAGACTAGGCAGGCTTGGAAGAATTGTGTATTTGTTGGTAAATGTCAATTTCTGTGTAAACACACAACCCAATGGCAAAATATTTCCATCAATAATCATCAAAATTGACAGATGGGCAAAGTAGAAACATGCTGCTTGAGAACTTATCATGTTGTAGGAGCACCAGTGATCTGTATGCTCTGTATAACCCGTATGCTCAAAAGGTCTGTTAAACTCCCCCCCTCCCCCAGCTTGTGTCCTTTCCCTCTTTGAATGCCTGTGAAGTGGCTTTCCCACTCTCCTTTGTACCTCCAGTGAATGCCCTTCACCTGGCCCATCTGGCCAGTAGTTTCGCTGTGTTACATTCTATTGTACCTCAGGGAGACTGATCTTCATCGCACCATCCATCGCTGCGCTGTGGGACACTTACCTTAAAGGATCCTGACATCTCCACTGCCAGGCCTGTCCTGGGAGCGTGAATATGAGTGTGACATCCTCCCCCATCCCTTCTTTTGAGATTAGCTATCAAGCTAATAAATGTGCTGCTTTCTGCCAAACTCTGGGGGGGGAGGGGCATTATTAGTCCTCTCTAAGTTTACTAACTGACCCAATTTTGGGTAACACAAGCAACATTGTTTGATCTGTTATTGTACCAAAGGGGGAGATGGTTGTCTATAAAGGAGGGTGAAGACTAAATGCCTCTGAGGAGGATGGGATTTGAACCCCTGCAGGCAGAGCATAATGGGGTAGTAGTCTATCACCTTAACCACTCGGTCACCTCATCTGAGCTGTCAAAAAAAAGACAGGAGGAGAAATCTAAGGCCGGCAGAGATAGGGACACTAAGGAGTTTTTAAATACTAAGCGTAAGCAGGGTCTGAATGAGCTCCCCTCTCTCACCTAGTGAGGAGCTGGGGAAAGACTTCAGGAACAGACCGTGTTCGCATAGACACACATACTCTGCTTAGGTATGCAGCATGATGGGGCCGCTTCCCCAAAATGACCAGTTTGGGATAGTGGTGGGTTACAAATCACTTTAGGATTGAGTGGAATGAAATGTTATTCTCCTTCCTGTATGAGTGAAGGGCAGCAGAACATACCTAGTCCGTCCTGATGGAGGGGTAGGTGAGTGAGGAATAGCTTTTATTGCACTGCAGAGAATGATTGAGGACGTCACCCTAAACCAGTGGTCCCCAAACATTTCACATTGTGCCCTCTTAGCCATGGCTGTGGCCCCTCGGAAGCCACGGTCAAGAACCGGGGCTGGGAGGAGTGGGGCTGTTGCTTGCTGGGAAGAGGGATGCGGACAAGGGTAAAGGGGTCAACGCTGGGCTGGGAGCCAGAGTCTCAGGCTGAGGGTGGGGTTGGGGAAGAGCTGTGGCAGAGTGGTGCTGAGTGGTGCTCCCTCCCTGCCCTCCATGTGCGCTGGCTCAGGTCCTGAGGTGCCCCCATGAATGTTCCTCTGTGTCCCCCTAGGAGTCGCACCCCACATTATGGGGACCACTGAACTCTACTCGCTAAGCCGGGGCTAGTGATGCCAAGCCCACGGGAAAGGGAGAACAAGTGTGGGGGCCCCCAGCACCAGAGCCATGCCCCTACCTTCTGTCTGTGGCTCTACTCCCTTCCACTCCTTCCACCCATGGTCCCATCCACTGTCACTTCTGTTCCACCCCTTCCCCCACCAGCCCCACCCTATCACTCCTTACCCCTGCCCCGCTGTGGCCCTGAGACCAGAGAAGCTCTGTGCCCCTGCTGCAGCCCCCGGGCTGTAGCAGAGAATGGGAGCTCCTCCAGCCCTGGGGCTGACATAGGGGAGACTTTTCCAGGGGGACCTAACTTGGCCAGGGCCCCTGGTCAGGGGCCCCACTGTTCCCTTGGCAATGCAAGGTTTGGGGAGGCTGAGCCCCTTGTCATAAACAGATAGATAACGGTTAATGTTCTTTTACTATAAAGGGGTAACACCAGTAACCTACAACACCTGACCAGAAGACCAATCAGGAAACAAGACATTTTCAAATCTGGGTGGAGGAAAGTTTGTGTGTGAGTTCTTTGTTCTTTGTCTTGTGTCTGTGGCGTCTCGGCTATGAGAGTGATTTTTCTATCTCCTGCCTTTCTAATCTTCTGTTTCCAAGTTGTAAATACATATGTGTAGTTGCTGGAATGTTTAAATTGTATTCTTTTTGGATAAGGCTGTTTATTCATTTTTTTCTTTTAAGCAAATAACCCTGTATTTGTCACCTTAATACAGAGAGACCATTTTATATCCTATTCTTTCCTTTTATATAAAGCTTTCTTTTTAAGAACTGTGGATTTTTTCTTTAGTGGGGACTCCAGGATTGAGTCTGCAGCTCACCAGGGAATTGGTTGGAGGAAGAAGTCAGGGGGAAAATCTCGTTGTGTTAGATTTACTAGCCTGACTTTGCATACCCTCTGGGTAAGGGGGAAGAGAGATTAGCTATCTCGGTACTTCTATTTCCAGGATTGGAAACAGGGAGGGGGCAGTCCTCTGTTTAGATTCGCGGAGCTTGCTTCTGTATATCTCTCCAGGAACCCAGGGAGGGAACACCTGGAGGGGAGGAGGGGAAGGGAAATGGTTTATTCCCCTTTGTTGTGACACTCAAGGCATCTGAGTCTGGGGTCCCCCGGGAAAGGTTTTGGGGAGATCACAGTGAGCCAGGCACTGTATAAATCCTGGCTGGTGGCAGCTTTTACCAGGTCCAAGCTGGTAACTAAGCTTGGAGGTTTGTCATGCTAACACCCATATTTTTGAAAGATAAGGTCCAATCTGGGAAAAATATTATGACACCCCTCCCCCCTGAGCCTCCATTACGAGCCGCCCAGGCTACCACTGCTCAGCGTGTGGCCAGTCTCTGTGTTTTCTGCTGCTCGTTCTGGGGAGCCTGGCCGGACTTAGGGGTGGGGACACCCGATAGCCGCCCAGGGCTCCAGGGGTCAAAGGGCACCGTGTGGCAGTGCAAAGGTGCTCACTGCTCTCCCCTGCCCCAATGCTCCTCCATGAGTCCATAGAGGTTGGAGGGGAGTGAGGAGCAACCCTATGTGCTCCATGCGTCCTGGTCACTTTTCCCACCTGGGCTGTGCTGTGAGGGGAGCATCAGAAGCTGCTGCTCTCTGCCCTCCCGCTATGCAGCCCGGCTGAGGAAAGTGACCTGGATGCAGGGAGCTCGGATGATCTCACTTCTTGCCCCCACATCCCACAGCCCCAAGGGGTGCCCAGATGAGCAGCGTTCCAGGGAGGTGTGGGGGGAAGCAATGCCAGCTGCTCCATGCACACTGGTCAGTCTCCCCATGTGGGTGCAGGAGGGGGTGCATGGGTTTCTGTGATGCCTATTCTATCAATATCGTCACTCAATACCAGGCACTCAAATTCACCTGTCTTAGTACTTAGACATCTAGCGTTTGTATTTAAGCACTTCTAAAATGTGTCCCATTTTAGCTATCTGCTATTACATGATGTAATTGAGGGAGACTCTTTCATTTCACTGTTTCTCATCAGAACCTACCTGTACATTATCATCTTCCATCCTCTCCACCTTACTAGGCTATAGAGACTCCTGTGAATAATTCCTCTCCTACCGGATGTCTCTGTCTGAACCCTGTGCTCCTCAGCGCCTGTCGGCTTTTCCCCAGCTCTGAGGCTGTGTCTACACTGCGCACCTTACCACGGTGCAGCTGTGCCACTCTAACCATGCATTGTAAGGTGCGCTGTGTGGCCGTCTTTATCGCTAGGAGAGAGCTTTCCCGGCAACAAAGCCAAACTACCTCCAATGAGGGGCAGGTGCTTCGTCACCGGGAGCACAGCTCCACCTATGAAGTGCTGTTCACACTGCCACTTTTCATGGCTCAAATTTGGCATTCGGGGAGTGTTTTTTCTCACTGCAGAGAGACAAAATTTTTAGCAACAAAAGCCGAAATTAAAAAAACTCCTCTGCAACCTATTTAATTTTACCTTTATACAACCTTTATACTGCCTCCAGTATTGGTGTCGTCATTTGAAAAAGATGTTGTGAAATTGGAGCTAGGGCAGCAAAGAGTCACCAAATGTTCTGAGGGCTGGAGAAAAATGCCTTCCAGTGAGCTATTGAAAGAGCTCAACCTGTTTAGCTTATCAAAAGAAGATTGACAGGTGATTTCATTGAAATGTTGAAGGGCCTTAATGGAGAGAAAAGATTGGGTATTTACGGGCTCTTGAATGGAGCAGAGAAAGGCATAACAAGACCCAATGGCTGGAAAGTGAAAAGAGACAAATTCATATTACAACTGAGGCACAATAGTCAACAGCGAGGATGATTCACCACAGGAGCAAGCTACCAAGGAAAGTGGTGGATTCACCATCTCCTGATGTCATTTAATGAAGACTAGATGCCTTTCTGGAATGTGTTTGCCCCCAAAGTAGCTGTTATGTCATACAGGAGGCCTGTGATATGCAGGTTAGATGCTCTAATGGTGTCTTCTGACCATGAAGTCGACTAATTTCTGAAAAACTGAGTGTAGCATTGGGAGCAGCGTCTGATGTTTTCCTGTCTAGCCGGCTTGCTGCCTAGAACGAACGCTCCTTGAGTGGGGTGATCCACAGGGAGTAGCTCAAACCTCCAAAGTGCCTGGCCAGGGGCAGGACATTAGCCCAGCAAGGGAGGGGTGTGGCAGTGACATCACAAAGGCCTTTTGCAGGACCTCAGACTATTGGTCAAAGGTGGTGGGGAGGTGGTGACCTCACAGAGAGATGCTGACATCAGCCAGGCAGGACAGGGGCGAGGGGCCAGGGAAACCTCAGAGACCTCTGTGGCTTTGCTTCAGCACGTTTCCTTCTCCAGGTCTCTCTTTGAGGACTGAGAGATTATTTGGGGTCATGGACGTGAGCGCCAGGAGGAACCTCTTTCGAGTTTCCTCCTTCCCTTGTAGTGATTTTACTAGAAAACAGCCGTCCCTGTTTAGAAGGTAAGAGCCTCCTGGAGGTTTGAAACCTGTTCAGTCTGATCTATCTGGTGACAAGTGAATTCTAGGCATGGAAAACACGAGCTTAAGGAGGCAGAATTTTATTGCGCACCTGGTG